>NW_024713129.1:38494409-38516909 GCF_018991925.1 Homarus americanus | reverse complement strand
TCCTGAGTGTAGATTGACCATAAGTTCCACTGTATAGGAGTGAATGAGAAAGGGACGGCATTTATGTATTATAAACGTTAGATCACGTCCTTACAATATAACTTTCTGTGAGCGACTACTCGAGAAAGGGCCTCGCTGTGCCGGGCTTACAGATATGCTGACGATGGGTCTCTACCTCCTGGGAGAGTTGCCCTCTCACGTGTGCAAGTCATGTCTTACTCATAGACAGTGAAAAGTTACAGGGTGGTGAAACTGAATATAATATCAGATGTATTGAACCATGTATATAATATGTTCTGTTGATGAGACAGGGGCCCATTACATCGCTCGGTCACCTACCAGCCGAGCTCCTTGAGGCCTAAATAACTCACAGAGTACAGTACAGCCTAGACAACCCAAACCATGTTATAAACAGATATGTAGACACTAAGCTGGGGATTCTATTACTGTAGGGGTATTAGCTACTACAGGGGACCTATACTTTAGTGTCCTACGGATTAGTATGTTATGAACAATGTTGAATTTGGATGACACCGCCCTGTAATAACAGAACAGGAACATAATTGCCAGAATTAACAAAATAGAGGGAATTGTAAGAATTGGTAGAGCAAATTCCCGTGATAGGTAAAATGGCAAGTTATTTTTCAAATCAGCAAAATGTATATCGTTCAAGAAAGCTAAAACTTTTAATTTCTCTGATACTATTTGAATATCCTTAATAGTGAAATTCATGACAGGAAGTTGAAGTAAAGCAGACTTGAGTTTTGTATTTAAAGCAAAATGCTGATGAGTAGGCAAGGTCCGTAATGTACTACAAATGATTTCACAGTCATCAGGAGCCATGTAATGCCCTTTCACAACAAGCTGCTTAACACCATCATGTCATTTTAAAATGACAGTAGTGAGATTTGGAAAGAACAAATACTGCACATTGCGAAGATGAGCGTGGAACACAGTCTTTAGACTAACTGGCCTATAACTGCATCGCGCTCGCGCTGTGCGTACATTTGGTTGTATGACTGCCAATTCACATATTCTCTCTGCAGCAGGAATAAACGCGAACATGTAGGCTGGACATACGTGTAGGTGTAGATAAGACGACTTATACCGTGACAGTACCTCAGAATCCTCTATTGATAACAAAGAATACTCTTCATCTACTAAGAAAAGTTCTTTAGGCCTATCTAGGGTATACAGTGTGTCGTTTACAAACCAGGGGAAAGGTTCTAAATGCTATGCATTAAACTCATGTTGCCCTCGCATAGGTATGTGGATCAGAATTGCATGGTGCGTGAGGGTTGACTCCAACAGTGGGTAATAATATTGAACCTCATTGTCATTAAAAATAGGAGTTAAATGATACTGCAACTTGGCTATTTTTAAAGCTTCAAGAAGCGTCTGCACATGCACAAGCTTCGCGTCCCCACGTCCTATCCCGGCATCTACAATGCTGTCTATTAGTTCAATTTTAGAGGTTATAATTTTATGAACTGAAATTTCCGCAGCATGCAAATATTCTGTGAAATAAAGGAGCCCTTCTAATGTCGGGATTGCTTTCTGTAACCTCGTAACAATCCTCGAAACTTGGTTAGACTCCACTATGATTGCATTAACCTTTGATTCTAGAGCAGTAATCGCGTGAAAGGTTTGAGAAATAACACGATTCTGTTGAGATACAGCCTGAACGATAACGTTCATTCGGTCCCCCAATTTAGCTACATCATCGGCCGTTGCCGTGCCAAACAAGGCGCTTTGGATGAGACCCACAAAATTAAAGAGACCCCCTTTTCGTCGTGCCAGAGAATGCACTTCTTTAGCAAGATTCGCTTAAGACGCCGGTAGATATTTCCCAACATCGACGAGAAGCTCGCGAAGGTTCTGGAAAGTGGAGAAGGTCTATAGTTTGTGAAACTATTGTCGACTTCTTAGAAGCTGTGCTGAGACCATAAAGGATGTCCAATGCTGATTATAATTATAGTTGGCCGTCGACGTTTTCCAACTATAATTATAGTTGGCCGTCGACGTTTTCCATCTGACGCGGAAGTTGGAGTAGTGGATGTAGTTCATACTTGATGTTCTCCACGTCCTCAACTATGAGAACGCGTCCGATAGGTGCCACTAGTGCATCCGGTTTGAGGACTGATGTGGACATTACAAACGATTTAACGTCTACTCGCAGAACGAAGTTTATACAATAGACATTTGGGACACTCTGCTTCTGGACAATCTGTAAGGATGTATCAATCACAACATCATCAACTGGAGGTAATACATTTATCTGGGTCTTTTTCAGACGATCCGCGTGCACGACATCTGCAATCTGTGCATTAGGCATCCAAATTTTGAATTTGTTGCCTGATTCTTTTGAGAGAATGCGGAATGGACCAGAAAATTTTGCCGAAAGTTTGGAGTTCCTTTCAGGTTCTCTTAACATAACAGCGTCCCCAACGTTTAATACGACAGGTTTAGCATGTTTATGTTGCTCGATGATCATTTCGGCGCGTGACGCAGCTAGATGTGATCGTACTTGGGCATGAATATCTGTAAAGACATGAATTTGTTTTGCCGCGAAATCTTCCGTATTATAAACCGGGTACGGCGCATCTGTAAGGATGTCGTAAGGTAGACGTTTATCTGTACCATAGACAATGTAGTAGGGTGTTTTGCCCGTAGAGCTATTAACTGACCCATTTATAGACGCTGCAACCTGCGGTAACCAATCCTCCCATGCGTATTGAAAACCACTGACAATTAGATGCAGTATTTCTAGGATTTTACGATTGGTTCTCTCAACAAGGCTATTAGCCTGTGGATGATAAGCTGTCACAAAAGTTTGTTTAATACCATATTGTGCACATATATGCGCTACTAGCTAATTCTTGAACTCTGTGCCATTGTCAGAGAGCAGAACTTTAGGTTTAGTATATGGACATATAAGATTCATCACTAATGCATAGGCTACTGCTTGGGCCGTTTTGCTTTTTAGTGGGACCAAGACCACGAACCTTGAAAAATGATCCACGCACACTAAGCCGTACGCTGATCCCTGATGACTCATTGGGAGTTGTAACACGTCAATAACGACTGTGTCAAACGGACGGTCTGGTGTAGGATATTGTAGAATCGGGGCAGGTGATCCTGTTGATCCTTTATGTTGAGCACATGCCAAACAATTAGCTATGTGTAATTCTATGTCTTTCTTCATAGTGTTCCAGAAATACTTCTTTCGTAAATCCGCTAAGCATTCATCACGACCTTGGTGACCTGCCTGTGGGACATCATGGAACAATGTCATTACTGCTTTGCACAACGTGTCAGGTACGACTATTTGAGACACATTACCCTCAGGTGATTTTCTCGTCCTATGGAGTATGTTAAGTCGTAATTCAAACTGACTTAAGGGAAGAATTAACTTGGGGAGTTTAACACCCTCACCCGATTCGAGAGAAAAAATAACTGCTGACCAATATGGGTCGCGTCGTTGCTCATCTTCCAGTTGCGAAAGAGTGAATGTTGATACAGGCATGACTGGTGCTATATTTCTTGACAGAGCGTCGGCGACAACATTCGCCCTCCCAGGTAAATACCTAAATTCGGGGTCAAACTCTTGAATTGTCAGATACCAGCGTGCTAATCTGCCTGATAAGTTTCTGCCATGGAACAGCACGGTGACTGCCGCAGTGCCGCATGATCAGTAAAAACAGTTATATTGTAGCCAAAGATAATGTCTTTGAACTTCTTAAGTGCCCACACAACGGCTAATGTTTCTACATGCGTTACCGAATAACGTGTTTCAGCATCAATTAGTTTGCGACTTGCAAATGCTATCACTCTAAACTTCTTACGCGTATCCTCTTGCATGAGCACTGCTCTGACTCCAATTCCAGAAGCGTCAGTACAGAGAGTGAAAGGTTGAGTGTACAGTAGTCTGGGAATGCTACAACCGGGGCATTGGTAAGCGCTGTCTTCAATGCCGTAAAACTATCTTCGTGTTCAGCGTCCCATATAAACATTGCATCTTTTGTGAGCAACCTTGTTAGGGGCGATGCATAGTTCTTGATAAAGGAACGATAATATCCAGATAAGCCAAGAAAGCTACGCACATGATCATTTGAGGTAGGACGCGGGAACAGAGATACAGCTTTGACTTTATCATTAACTGTATGTATGCCTTCACCGTCAACTACTTGACCAAGGAAATGGATTCTGGATTTTAAAAACTCACACTTCGAGAGTTTTATTTTGAGGCCTGCTGTGGAAAGTTTGTCCAGCACTTCACACAGTTTAATCAGATGGGAATCGACGTCCTTATTGACTACTATTAGATCATCCAAATAAGCACAGACTGTGGTACCAATCAATCCGGCAAACAGGGTGTTGATCATTCTTTGAAATGTTAGTGGGGCATTTCTGAGACCAAATGGCATTCGTAGAAACTCAAAGTGGCCTAGAGGCGTGCTAAATGCCGTGATTTCCCGTGATTTCTCATCGAGTGGTATTTGCCAATACCCACTAAGCAAATCTAAGTTGCTAAATACCGCATTATCCTTGCCTAAGGATTGCGATATGTCGCTCAAGATAGGCATAGGGTACCTATCATGGATCGTTTGATCATTGACGCGCCTGAAATCTATAACAGGGCGCCATCCACCATCCTTTTTCGGGACGAGGAATAATGGGCTATTAAAGGGGGATTTTGAGTGTCTAATAACATTCTCATCTAACATACCCTGTACCATATCTTGTACTACAGCGCGCTGGCTATGAGGTAGTCTATAAGCTGGTATGTAAATAGGGTTGGTTCCCTCCTTTAAGGCTATATGATGGGATGTTAAATCTGTCTGACCTAGCGTTTCCCCTGGCAAGGCTACTATATTTCTATAGTCGGCAAGCAGCTCTAAAAGGCGTGTCTTGCCCTGGGGATGATCGATCATATTATCATGCGGTGGTATTTGATCTATCCAGGCCTGTCGAGTCTGTTGGCATGTCGCAACAATACCTCGAATTGGGAATTTAGTAGGCTGTACTTCGACATTGTTGTGATATACTAGAAAATCACACAAATAACATCCTTTCATTAAGATTCGCTAAACGCCTGTTCGATTTAGAATCAGTACGTCGGTCAAACCACCAGGGCGTATAGTGCTCAGGGTAGATTCACATGACAGCCCTTTTACCTAGCATGTTTCAGGGAGACACACAACATCTGTGCCCGTGTACACGTTGGGTAGTTCGACAGTTGCTTTGGTGATTTCCTCATTTTGGTAATGGAGAGTACTCTTCAACACTGCTGGTACGATCATCCAACTCTTGCTGCTGTAATCATGCTGGGAAAGTGTGTGGTTGAGGTCAAGAGGTGTCTCTGACGTACGATCCGCCTTCCTCTTAATAGGATTGGTAGACAACACTTTCGACCTAACTGTGAGCATAGGTTCAGAATGACTCATTGCTGTGTAGGAAACACCTTTAAACGTAACACTATTATTACGTGGAAGAACATCTATCATGTTCTTTCGAAGAGTTGGTAGACCAAGTAACCCGTCGGCTGGCAAATTAAACTGCTGGACTATATAGAAGTCCACGTCTTGAGAATCTGAGTGGTAACGTCACCATTCCTTTGATGCTCAGCTGAGTACCTGAAACTCCTTCGAGCTCAGCGTTACTAGGCCTCCATTTGAAGTTGCGGTGAGGGAATTTACGTTGTAACTCGTGATATGATGTCAAGGCCAATACATTAGCGCAAGCACCTGTGTCTATATCAAGAGCCAATCTGGTATTATCCACTCTCACCGGCACTGACATCACTTCAACTTTGCTTAGCGCCGCTACTAACGACGCCGCTATAGAAGTGTTGTGAGGAGGGAAATTACCCTATCTATCCCTCTCCTTGGTGTGGTATGCGTTTGTCTTCCCCCGACGACTTGTCCTGGGGACGTTTCTGCTTGCGCCGATACGACACCTCTGTTTCACTAAGATCCACTCCCCTAGCCTTTATTAGCACATCGCACTCATGTGAACTATGAGATGTCGATTTGTGAAGGGCGCACCATTTGCGCGCTTTCAGGTCAAGAGGAGGTGTTGCCTTGGCTGCCTCACTGTATGACCTTGAGAATGGCTTTGCACCGGGTGTGTCCTTAAAATTTGCACTTTTACCTCGGAGCTGAAAACAACCTTCCATTACGTGGCCACGTTTATTACAGTGTGCGCATCATAAAGATGTTTTTTTGTTTATAAGTCAGGCGGGGAGGTGCAATCTGAGCTAAGTGTGACGCATAAGGAGTCTGGGAGGGAGTCATGTGCGCCATCTGAGGCATCTGGGGTTGCACTATAGACGTCAAGGGTTGCGGTGACGTCACTGAGGGCTGTGCCATTAAGGAATCTGCCATTAAGGGGCCCGTAGCCTGGGGACAGAGCTTATTTGCGTACTCCACCATATCCAGGGGTGGTTCATACTGTACTTCTTGTGCCCGACTATATAGAGGACGACGGACGGAAAGCAGAAAACTTATTAGCTCTATCAACGTTTCCACATTGTCCGCTGACATATTACCCTGCGCGTCGTACCAATCTGAGGTCCGGAATTTCGCTTCCATGTCCTGGCGAACCTCGCCTGCGATGTCGACAGCGTCGACAGGCGTTTCATTGCGTATCCCTGGCGTACAACGATCCATCAATCTGAAGATCCATTGAAGCTGTCCCAGCTGTGACCTACCCCCAAAGATCCCAATTAACGTTCGCTTAAATTTCTCATAACCAGGGCTCTGCAAACCAAACACATTTAAACGACCACCGGCATAAGAACCCTGCGTAATGTGGGAACGTACATATGCCTTTTTGTCTTCGTCAGTCGTTATTTGACCAGTGCACATGTTATCTTCACATGCACGAATGAAATGTGCGACCCTATAATCATCTTGACAGGTGAAATTTCGAACATAGTCGCCACGCTGCATGATATTAATAATATTATCAGGTTTAGGTGTGGTAGTAGAACTGGCGTGAGGGTTAGAAGAAGTCATTGTAGTGTTAGTATTAAGCAAGTTAGTATTCTTACTCCTAACAGAAGGCTGGGTTAATAAGGTTGTTACTGATTTAGCAACAGACACACTATCACCTGTAACAGGGGTAACTGTTTTTGTATACTTAGGTGAAGTACTATATTGATTACCAGATCGTAGGGTACGACGGTTTAAGTCGTCAAATGATTCCTCAATTACTTTCTCACTACTTCCTACCGAATCATCTAACTGTGTTCCCGACTCAAAGTCAGTGTCATTCTGTGCTTGATCATCGACGAGTTGGTTATAAGCAAACAGTTGAACTAGGTGTGCAATGTCATCAACACTATACATGGGAAACTTAGAAAATTTTCTATTAGTCTCTCGTGGGTCAATGAATAATTAACAGTAAAAGCAGATTACTTGCCTCTCATTTACAAGATAAATGAATATGAATTGTAGTTAATAATTAAATTATCAATAAGGAAACAGACACTTATAAACCACTGTAAATTATAGAATTTCAATACATTAATTTTACATTCGACACTTTATCATTGAAATAATCCTATCCGACGAACCTATCGATGTGAAGATATCTCTCGAACGTGTTCATGTGTGTATAATTATGTAATTTAAATACCTATTTATACAGGGTGTGACGTCTGTATAGAAAACATGATCCTTCAAGCCGAGTTCCGAGTCAAGTCTTGTGTGGAGGGTGGGCGGGGCCTCTTCCTGGTGATGCGCGCTGCTCTGAGTTTCCTTGGCAACGAAGACACGCTTCTACTTTGGGGAGAGACGAGTCCACTTCAAACTAGGGGAGGTTCTCCACAGTTGATCAGAAACTGCTGATGATTGGTTATCACTCTGTTCATTGCTAGGTCACTAGTTAGACTCCATGTGCCAAGTCTTCACAGTCTACGAATATATGGAGATCTGTATGATGACACCGGAACTTCGTAATTAACGCTGGCAACACAACAAAACTGTTCAGCTACTTGTGAAATATCAATTGTTAGTCCAAGTTCTGAAACCTTTCTTCAACACTGCAACGCTCTATCATGAAAATGCTGAGTGGGGTCTACTTCAACCAGCACAAACTGGATATTCACCAACAGGCTGTAATATATATATATATATATATATATATATATATATATATATATATATATATATATATATATATATATATATATATATATATATATTACGAATTCTGCACGTTTTGTATGTGACAGAGATAAGGAGCACTCACTAAATATCGTTTCGATACGGGATATAGTTTTAAACACTCGGATTATGTAACGCGTCACTGTTGTGTTTTCTGTTTTCCCCCCAAAAACACAGACGGTTTGATACGACTACCAGTTTAAGAATCCGTACACACTGCTTGCCACCTATATGAATCGGCTGTGTTGTACAATTAACCAGGCCGTTCACATATATTTATTATTTGGGTTTAAGTAACGAAACCCAAACTGTAGTTCCTTGTTTTATTATAAAAGGAATGTATCTATAATTCCTGAGTGTAGATCGACCGTAAGTTGCACTGTATATGAGTGAATGAGAAAGGGACGGCGTTTATGTATTATAAACGTTAGGTCACGTCCTTACGATATAACTTTCTGTGAGCGACTACTCGAGTAAGGGCCTCGCTGTGCGGGGTTACAGATATGCTGACTATGGGTCTCTACCTCCTGGGAGAGTTGCCCTCTCACGTGTACAAGTCATGTATTACTCATAGACAATGGAAAGTTACAGGGTGGGGAATCTGAATATAATATCAGATGTATTGAACCAATTATATAATATGTTCTGTTGATGAGACAGGGGCCCATTACAACTCCACACAACCTTTACAGCGCTTGTGTGTGTGTGTGTGTGTGCCAGACCACGATGCTTCCCATGATTCGCACAACTATATGAAAAATCGTGTTTAATTTAACTACATATTTCAAAAACCTCAAATTATATGTGGATCAGTCACTCCTCAATTGATACACTTATAGTGTAATACTTTGACCATCTCACCTGGGCACATGGAGGCCCACGGTAACTCTCACCGGGCAACATACGCACGAACACACAAGTCATGATATGAACCCTTCCAGGCTTCACTATCATTATCATGTTATGTTCATCATGCTGTGTATCTTAGTAACTAGTCATAGTATCAATACATGACAGTGTTATTAGTATAATATTGTAACTTTTACCCTACAGTTATTGTTATAAATCATGGACAGGAAGGATACATAAATTGTAATATCACGTGTATGGTTCGCTCAAAGCCGCCCCAAGTCAGACAACGGGTCATACAAAGTTACACTGTGTGTGTGTGTGTGTGTGTGTGTCTGTGTTCTGTAACATTTAGCTTCATCCTTAGTAGGTAAGATGTTTCATAACGAGGTTTCTCCCATTCGTCATTGTGAGCGTCGTCCCAGAGCATATTGTTTCCACCAAAACCATGGTTCATCCCTATTTCCCTTCTTCCATGTAACTATATCCATATGGCTAAGTGCTTGCTTTTCATTTCTTTATTTACCAAAATAATGTGGATCAGTCACTCGTTATTTAACACATACATGCACTTAGAGCATCAAGATTGTGTTGTTAGCATGACTATTGGTTAATTGAAACCCCAAAAATATTTTTCACATTTATTATGCTTAAACATTGTAAACATATCTATGTGATTATTGTAGCATATAACAGATATTTAATGTCTGGACAGATTCCCAAGAGTTATGCATATTAATGCATAGATTTTGTAAGCATATTTATGCGAAGTGACGTAAAACCACATAGTAAAATACCTGGACAAATTCCCGAGAGTTAGGAAACGAAGTCTATGTGGCCCCAACGAGGTTACACCAGAGAGCTAACTCCCCTGCGAGCCCCTACAAAGCACCGTCGTGGGCGGAGATTTAATTCTTGACCACAGGTTAATACCGTGTCCAACCTCCATATGCTGCTATTCATGGTGGGCATGGAATCTACCAGATTGCTGCAGATGTTCGGCCTCCTCCTTATTCCCTCCCACACATTATGTGCGTGTCTCCTCACTGCCTCACTCGTTTTCTCCTCAACATCCCATTCAACAACCATATGCGCCCATAGATTTTCTATTGGATTACAATCGGCTCCTTTAGGGGACCAGTCCAATAGAATAATCTGCGGGTGCGCTTCAAACCAACGCTTGACTGCCTGACTTGTATGTATTGGACTGCAGTCTTGCGCTATACATATAGGCTGTGGGTCTGGGATGGCATATGAGTTGCTGGGAGGATGGTTAGCAGTCCTGTTGAACTGGCAGGTAGACAAAACAGAAAACTCACATCCAAACTGTAAGAAAACCCATGGACAATGAGACATAAGTAAAATATACTAGGTCATTGTAGCGCTTGCACACACATTATATACAGAAATACAGACCTATTGGTCCTTGTGAGGCTATTTGGTTATGCTATGCTAACTAGTTTGGAAGGGTGAGGGAAAGTATATATATATTATAACATATATTTAACTCTTCTCAACAAATGCAAGGATGTTGCCCCGTGAGAGTTACCGTGGGCTTCCATGTGGCCAGGTGGGATGGTCAAAGTATTACACTATAAGTGTGTCAAATGAGGAGTGACTGATCCACATGTAATTTAAGGTTTTTGAAATATGTAGTTAAATTAAACCCGATTTTTCATATAGTTATGCGAATGATGGGAAATAAAAGATATAGATGGGGTGTGGTGGAATCATCGTGGTCTGGCCACAAGCACTGTAAAGGTTGTGTGGAGTCACTGGGTTGTTTAGAAGTGTTTATTTCCATTCATACTTTCGTAACTACAACCAATGGTATTTTTTCTTCGTGTTCATATGTAATGAAGATAATGCAGAGTATAAAATGCCATATACAATATTTATACATAATGTCATCTATACAGCCGTACTATGAGTGTGTGTGTTCGTGCGTGTGTTGCCTTGTGATAGTTAGAGTGGGCCCCTGTCCAGAAAGGACACTGTTCTAACCTCCTGCAGCGACCCAGGTGGGCTAGAGATTATGGTTTCCGAGTGTACATAACTACATGGACGCATCACATTGCAATCCATTAAAAAAGTTGGCAGAGTTTGCTTTATCAGTTCTCGTCATACCCGACTCTAATGCTGAAGTAGAAAGGACATTCAGCCAGTTAAATATAGTGAAAAATAAACTTCGAAACAGAATGGGAAAAAAAATGGCTAATGCTCTTCTTGCAATACGAGCAGGTTTGCAAAGAAATGAAAAGTCTTGTTTTGCATCTGAAATACCGGCTGATATCTTGAAATTGATTGGAACTTGCAATGTATACGTCAGTGAACCAATCCCGAAATCAACACCAAGAGCAAGTACATCTCGAGAGGAAACAGAGGTAGAGGAATTCGATGATTCCTCCCTCTTCATGTTTTAAAGGTAGGCCATGTATATTAGGGTGTGACAGTTGCCCCAACTTTGTCCTACAATGCTGTTCAAAATTTTGGTGTTGCATATTGACATAAAAAATACCCGCGTGCACTTTTTTGAAAATTCATGCATATTTGAGTGAGCACCAGCAATTTGAAAAATAGCGATTTTGCTTATACGGCATACGCACCTATATATGAGATTACACAACCATCATAAGGGATATTAACACAAATCCTTTGTCTGTCTTATTAAAAGCCGTTATCACTAACACAAAAAAGTTAATCATTCTTATTCTCTCATGGTACATTAAGGGGTTTTATCATATATTCACAAGGAATTATTTCTCTAGAGCAAGAAACCATGATTTCTGTTCGGAAACAGATGATCGTTTCATGTTCAGGTAGTCGTCATGATTCGCCCATTCACTGGCTGGACTGTGGAGAAACTGATAGGGCATGCCTAAAGTGGTGAAGAACCGGCTTGAGTCAAGCCCAATTAGGTCCACCAGGGCAGTGCCACTTTCTGGGACAGGGGGAAGATATGGCTTTCCATAGCCCCCATGATTGAGCGCCACTCTCTTAGTAACTTGAGTGCCTTCATGGTAAAGAAGGGCCTTCCTCATCTCCTCTTTTGTCCTTTTTTGTACTTGGGACGAGAACAAAGCCAGTGGGGCCAACTCCTCAGTTAGGTACCAAGTGTGTCTACCGAGTGCCACACGTGCTTTGTCAACTATTGTGGCGTCATATGGGGCAAATTCATCCAAGGTTTCGACCAAATTCAAGTCATTCAGTGGCGCACTTGCTGGAACGGGGCAAACAATCCACCATGGGACATAAACAGCGACTGTGAACACAGCAAACCGTTCTAACTTGCTGATTTGACTTTTAGTCACAACCTCGGCTTTGGGAAACTGCTCCATGATCTGACCTGATAAAAGAACAATCTTGAGGGTACAGAGCAGTTTAGCCATCCATCTTGCTTTGTGAAGTGCGCCGGGTTAGACCATCGTGAAGTTCACTGGCTCGGATCCTTTAGTTACAAGCAGCAGACAAAGCTCTACCAGCTCCTTGTAGTCGCCACGTGTAAATGGTTGGGCTAGAGATTCACGGAAGAAGTCAGCCATCTCTTGCTGGCGCTCCTCAAACACTCCAGGCATTGCGGGGTAGTAGTATTTCGTTTTTTCATTGTATGCCAGTTGAGAGAAATGGGTCTTGAACCTAGAAATGCAATTATTGGGTTTATTATATTTCGTACGAATCTATGATATTGTTAGGGGTATTAAGATTGATATGATCGATCATTTGCTTGGTGTTAGTATATCTTATAAGTCTAATAAAAAAAATTCCACTAAATTTGTTCGTTAGATAAAAATAGTCCTTGTTATATTGTAAAGCCGTCGGTGCTAGCTCAAACATGCACCGATCTCCAAAAAAATTTACAGGGGTGTTTCCTAGATAAATACACAACACTAAAACTTTGAACAGCATTGTAGGACCATTTTTTTATTTTTGGAGGGCAACGGTCACACCTTAATGTATATCCTCTGATGTTGATTATACATTCATATTACTTTTGTGACATTATGCCCACCGGTGAGTTAATTAGTTTTACTTCTATGTACCATAATTTCTATATTTATCATTCTATCTGTTTATATATATTAATGAGTTTAATTGTGTATTTATTTATATACGGTATATATCAAGAGAATAACACATGCTATTATCTGTACAGTTACAATCAAGCGGGTTAGGGGTCAAATCTAGCGGGTTTTGGAGTCTCATATAGCGGGAATGTAAATTAGTAGATGGCAACACTGATAGGCTGTGAAGTCAACATCTGGTCCCTTGTCTTCTAAACCATAAGTATCGAGTGTTAGTGCAATCTCATTGGCTCAGAGTTATTATATTTTATATGATGATGTTTAGGATTTAGTGATTATATATTATAGTGTGATAGTTAGGATTTATTGTTCATTTATTATTACTTGAGTTTTCTGATTTTGTTTTTATATATTTTGTATAAAATTCCGGGGGATAAGAACTCGCTTAGTATCGTAACAAGTGGGGGCCTTGACCGAGAGCTGGTGGAAAAATTTTCACGAGTTTTATACAAAATAGGTTTAGACTTGTGAATAGCGAGTTTTGCTGAAGTTTAACCAATTGTTTTATTTCTCTGTGCTGTGGTATTGCATGTAAATTGTGTAACGATGGTATTTGAGCTAGAAACATTTGCTGGTGATCCTAGTGTAGAGTACCTGAGACAGGTACATTTGAGGAAAGAAAATTGGATTAAATTGGCTCGTGAGTATAGGGCCCAAATTAAACATCACTGGAGAAAGTCTGAAGTAAAAAATGCTGTTTTACGTCATCTTGTAAACACAGAGGTACTTGACGAGTTCGCTTTAACATTGTGAGTTAGAGGATGATTCTAAGAATCATGCTGTTAGGATAATGGAACTGGAGTTAGAGAGGGAAAAGTTGGAAGCGGATAGAGAAAAAAGAGCTCATAAGTTGCTTATGAAGGAAAGGGAAAGGGAAGCGAAAATAAACGAAAAAAAATTTCAGCGTGAATTAGAAGAAAAGAAAGCAGCCCAGCATAGAGTGAGAAGACATTCGAATAATGAAATTATGACCTCATTGTTTAAAGAATTTTTCTTACAATTTGAAAAGACTGCTGAGTAGTTAGAGTGGCCTAACGAGTATTGGCCTGTATTACTACAGTCACTGTTGAATGGAAAAGCTAGGTCAGCCTTTATAGCACCAGAGGTGGCACAAAGTAAAGACTAAGATAGTTAAGGAAACTATACTTAAAGCTTACCAACTGACCTCTGAATTTTATAGACAGCATTATAGAAATATGAGGAAACAAGATAATGAAAGCTATATTGAACTAGCAAATACGGTTAGGAAGTTTGGTCTGAGATGGTTTAAGGCTGCCCGAGCAGTGTCTTATGAGACATTAGTAGAATTAATATTGCTGGAGCAGCTTAAGAGGGCAGTAACACTGGATATTGGGGTATACATGAAGGAGAGAGATGTTGAGCGTTTGACTCAGGCTGTTGCCTTATCTGAAAATTACTCTTTAACTCATCGAGTTTTTTTTTCGCAGGTACCAGGCTCATACTGCACCGAATAGAGGGGTGACTCAGTGTAAGGGTGGTAAGTCTGGTGTAGTCGGTGTGTCAGGCCCAGCTCCTTGTGGTTCCTCGTCCATGTCTAGGTCTTCTGGAGTCTCTGGTGAGGAAGGACTAGTGTGTAACTATTATCGACAAGTTGGTCATATTAGAAGTCATTGTCCCAGGTTATTATTAGTCCTGTGATTGGTAACCCCAGAAATAGCAGTGAGATAAGGTTAACAGATTTGTTTGAACCTTTTGTTTTTAAAGGATCAGTTGGTATTGGAGTTGACTGTGAGAGTACTCCTGTGCGTCTGTTGAGGGATACTGCATCTGCCTGTAGTTTGGTACTGAGGATTATTGTGCTTTTTCTGAAGGTTTTGGCAAGGGAGAGTACTCTCTTGCAGGGAGTTAAACATGAGCAGCCGATTCCCCTTTATAGGTTATACCTGAAGACTGACCTTGTGAGCGAGTTTGTCACTGTAGGGGTGAAGGATACTCTGCCTGTGAAAGGAGTGTCGTTCGTTATGGGAAATGACATTGCTGGTAAGAAGGTTGTACCAGAACCTGTTGTGACGGAGAAGCCTGTGTTAGTTAGAGATACTGAGGAATTAGAGAAGAGAATTCCGGGTTTGTTTCCTTCCTTCACTGTTACTAGGAGTCAAACGAGTATGCAGAGAGAGACTGGTGATTTGGTTGAAGTTGACGGTACTGATAGTACCGAAACTTGCAGCCTATTAGAAGATGGTGTGGACTGAGGAGGATTGTTCGAGAATAGCTCGAGTGTCGGTTTTGGGGAGTCGCATGAAGAGGTTGTGCCGCCTAATGTCACTAGTCCTGATCTCGGAGAAGATCCTTTGGTGGTGGAAAATGTACCAGTGGACAGGGATATGTTGGTTCAAGCTCAACAAGGTGACCCAAAATTAACGACGTTGCTACTAAGAGCGTTAGATGTGAAGGATTTACATCAAACCCCTGTATGTTACTATGTTGATGAGGGAGTTCTTATGCGTAAGTTCAGACCTGTTGATGTTTCTGGAGATGAAACATGGGAAGAAGTCCATCAAATTGTAGTTCAGTCTTGTTAACGGAAGGATATCTTGAGCTTAGCTCATGATTTTGTTGGGGGGCATCTGGGGGTTAACAAGACTTATAAGAAAATTTTACCTAACTTCTTTTGGCCTGGGCTAAGGAAGGATGTATCTCATTACTGTAAAACTTGCCATGTTTGCCAGGAAGCTGGAAAATCTAGCCAGTTGATTAAGCCAGCACCCTTGAAACCCATACCAATTATAGATGAGCCCTTCAGTAAAGTAATCATTGATATTGTTGGCCCTTTGCCAAGAACGAAAAAGGGGAATCAGTTTTTGTAAACAGTTATGTGCTCTGCCTCGAGACATCCTGAGGTATTCCCTTTGAGAAGAATTAGTGCCCAAGTTGTTGTTGCTGCTTTAACCAGGTTTTTCACCCAGTATGGTGTGCCTCGCGGTGTTCGATCTGATCAAGGGACGAGTTTTACCTCAAAGGTGTTCAAACAAGTGATGCAGGAGTTGGGAATTAAGCAGGATCTTGCCACAGCTTACCACCCAGAGAGTCAAGGGGCCTTGGAGCGCTTCCATCAGACGTTCAAGTCGATGTTAGTAAAGTATTGTATAGAAGAACGTAAGGACTGGGATGAGGGAGTGTATTTTTTGTTGCACTCGTATGATATCCATTCCTGTCCCCAGGGATCATTAGGATTTAGTCCTTTCTCTTTAGTGTATGGACATACTGTTAGAGGACCTCTGGAGGTCCTGAAAGAAACATGGATAAGAAATAATATAAAAATGCGTTTAACTCAATATGTAAAGGGATTTAAAGAAGGTCTGAGTAAAGCTTACAAGGTCGTCAAAGAAAACTTTGTAGAGACCCAAAGACAAATGAAGGACAGGTACGATTTAAAAACTCAAAAGCGGAGTTTTGAGCCTGGTGACTCTGTTCTTGTTTACCTGCCTCTGTATGCCAAGCAATTTCAAGAAAAGTTTCGAGGACCTTTTTTAAAAGCTAGGAAAATTTATGATACTAATTATTTAATCCATACTCCTAGTAGAAGAAGGAAAGAACCAAAGGTTCATATTAATCTAATTAAACCATAACTTGATAGAGCTCAGCATAGTGTTACTTTGAATGTGAATGTTAATGATAGTCCTAATGAAGACCAAACGCTTGAAATTATAGTCAAAATTGTGTAATAGTGATATCCTGAAGAATTCTCTAATGGAGTTCTTCCACCTTTTGCAGTCAGAAGTGGATGACTTGTGCAATCTGCTTAAATAATTTCCTCAGATATTTGGAGACGTGCGGAAGCTGTGCAAAGGAGTGGAGCATGATATTGAACTGGTGGACGGTGCTCGCCCGATAAAGCAGTCTCCTTATAGAATGAGTCCTCATCAGAAGGCGCGCATTAGGAAGGAGGTAGACTACTTACTACAGCATGGACTGGTGGAGCCAAGCGACATGAGATTTTGTCCCCTTTTTGCTGGTGCCCAAGCCTGACTTCAGTAAAAGGTTGTGCATTGATTATCGCAAAGTCAATGTGATCACCCGGACGGACTCATAACCTCTACCCAGGATTGATGACATCATCGACGACATCGGAGACACCAAGTTCATCACCACCCTTGACTTGCTGAAGGAGTATTACCAGGTGCCACTGACTTGCAGGGCTAAGAAGATATCTGCCTTTGTGACACCGGATGGTCTATATCAATATCGTGTGAGGTCTTTTGGCCTGAAAAATGCACCTGCTACATTCCAGTGATTAATGAACACAGTGGTAGTGGGGCTTCACAATGTGCGATTCTACATCGATGATCTTGTCCTGTTTTCAAACACTTGGGAGGAACATATGAAGTGCCTGAGAGAGCTATTCCGACGACTGGCATACTACCACCTAACTGTAAATTTAGCCAAGAGTGAATTTGGTCAAACTCAGATAACATATTTAGGGCATGTGGTTGGCTTTGGAAAAGTGTCGCCTGTAGCAGCCAATGTGGAAGCTATAAAGAAGTTTCCTGTCCCTACCAACCGACAAGAAGTCATGAGGTTCCTGGGAATCGCTGGTTTCCACAGAAATTTTGCCCTAACTTTGCTTGTGTCGCAGCGCCCCTCACAGATTTAGTGAGTCCAAGGAAACAATTTGAATGCACTGCAGAGTGTCAGTTGGCATTTAGGAGAATATGCCATTTCCTGTCAACATCTCCAGTGTTGAAAGCTCCAGATTTCTACCAGCCATTCAGTCTTATGGTTGATGCGAGTGATGTGGGGGTTGGACCAGTGCTGATGCAATATGATAAAGATAAAATTTTGCATCCAGTGTGTTGTTTTTCAAGAAAATTGAAAGGTTATCAGAGAAAGTATGTGACCATTGAAAAGGAAACTTTGGCTATTATTTAAGCACTTGAAAATTTTCAAGTGAATTTTATTCTCCTTCATTTCCATGAGTGATATATAGTGATCATAATCCATTACAGTGTCTGAATAGAATGAAGGGAAAGAACAATAGGTTATTGAGATGGGCTCTAGAGTTGCAGCCTCTTAACTTGGAAATAAGGCATATAAAGGGGAAGGATAATGTCATAGCTGATGCTCTTTCAAGAAGTACATTGTGACTTGTATAATTATATTGGTTGTATCTGAATTGTTCTTTTTTTATCTTAGGGGATTGGTAATGTTTTATTAACTAACCCTTTAAAGCCTGGTGGTTTTCTTTTTTGGAGAAGGTGTCATGAGCTACTTCCCAGTTTGTGTAGGGAAGACTATGGTCACAAGATGGCGCTGGCCATCAGTCAATCTGGGGTATAACTGGCCGGTCTTAGTACCATACTGTAGTATGTGGAGCCCTGTGATTGGTTCTGGTCGGGAGGTGGAAAATCTGGTGTGCTCCAGAGTCGGTTACTGAGTATAGGCTGTGAATTCAACATCTGGTCCCTTGTCTTCTAAACCATAATTATCGAGTGTTAGTGCACTCTCATTGCTCCAGAGTTATTATATTTTATATGGTGATGTTTAGGATTAAGTGTTTGTATATTATAGTGTGATAGTTAGGATTAATTGATCATTTATTATTACTTAAGTTTTCTGATTTCGTTTGTTGTATATATTTTGGATAAAATCTGTCATCAGCTTTAGTTACTTTTGTATATAAATAGTAAGATTGAACCCTTAAGGTAATTTTCCTTATTAAACTGGTTGTAGAATTTGTTATGGGAGGGGAGGGTTAAAAACTCCCTTAGTATCGTAACAATATATATTTAATGTAGATCCACAATGGAAACGTGGACAGGATAAATCTCAAGTCAATGACCCACATCAAGGCCTGGGGGCGAAAATATAATAATAATAATAATAATAATAATAATAATAATAATAATAATAATAATAATAATAATAATAATAATAATAATACGAATAATAATAATGCCCATATTAGTATGTTGTTACAGACCGGATATAATCCTTGGAGCGGTTAAGTTTACAGTTTAAATTTTTCAAGATAACTTAAATAACAAATATTATATATGCACAATAGTACTACAAGATAGAAGTAATCACATAGATCAATTCCACAGATATAGTAAATCTTCTGACCAATTGCTATATACGGCTGACCCTGAGACGATTCAGGCAGTTAAACATCGGGTACTGTAAGACGCCATAAGCCACGCAGAGGATCTCAACTCCACGACGAATTGAACTAGATGTTCCGAGATATCGTGGTGATGTTACAGGGATGCCATTATTGGCCACCCACGGAGCACACATCCGTACATGGAGAGACCCCACAAGCCCTCGTATGACCTCGAATTATCTACGCACAGAAATCGATCCCAGGAGGAAATTTTGATAGTTGCTCAATGCCCCTTAAGACCAGCTCAGGTACGTAACGTGTAGGTAGTTGATGTAGTACTAAGAGGCATAAACAAGCATGAAGCAGAACTCACTCTGGCTGGCTTATAATTCCTCACTTATATGTGAATTCCTAATAACACGAACATTTAGTGTTGCCAGACACATAATAATATTGAGCGAATATGTATAGAAACTATCCTCATGATAAAGTAAACCGTTGCTACGGAGAGTCTGGTATACCTAGAATGATGTGGAAATGTAACTAGATATATACATACCAAAGAAGACCATTTTTTATGATTATATTGTGCTAAGGATGTGTGGAGGTCAACGCTAATGCAGGTTTTATCTTCAGGAACATGATGCATAAATCCCTTTGTCTAAGCAGGATATTGCTCGGTTAATGAGCCAAGAATATTATGACCTCGAATTTCTCGATGTGGAGCTTACCTGGGTGATTAATGCACATACTGGTCTAAGTTCACGGTCTGATGGTGATCAGTGGAGCGAGCACGATTTGTTTTCCCAAGATCGTGAGAGTGTCGAAGCGGGACACGGCTAAGTTCCAGTCACTATGGTGCTAATTTTAGAAATGTTAAAACAATGTACCTAAGCTATATAATATCTCTGATAAATTACCACGCACCAGCCCTGATCCTTCGTGAAGGAAAAGGCATTGACAAATTCGAAAAAATGCAAAATAAAGCCCTCAGAATTATACTAGGATGCCCCATGAGCACTAAAGTACTTAATATGAGGAAAGAACTCGGTATACTCAGTGTCAAAGATAAAATAATATAGTCAACCTGATGATAGCCTTGAGGCTTTTGCATGGTGATCCTGATAACATTGTTTCCTTAAAATTGCTAGAATATGTGCACCAAACTGTTGTGGATCCCGTCACATAGGCCTCAAAGAACATGACAGAGTTGAGGCCCTCGCAAAACTCGCGTCTAACAAAGACACTGTTGAATACAATCTGGGTCTGTCAAAAGGAACCCTTAAAACTGTAATTAGGAATGAATTTATAGATGAATTTGATGCAAGCAGACAAGTGCAAACAGGCACTAGTCGATCGATTGCTTACCATAATGCAACTTATCAAGTGAAACATGTATATGGAGCAAGCAACAAGATCACTAGATTTCAAGATGTTGGAACCGCTAGAACCGTTAGGATATAAGTACCTCTGGCAGTATGTTCCTCAAGCAGATGTGAACAAGACTAAATGTAAAGTGTGTGGCCAGACATGTGGCCACACACTCGAACACTACGTCCTCGACAGTGTGAAGATAGAACCTCTTAGGGACAGGTCCAGGCATACTGCGTGTGAAATGGCACAGCATGTTATCTCTAATGGCAAGATGGCCGACATATTAAGATTGTATCCACTTTTTTGCACTTAGTAGCTATATCAGCTCCCATGCATAGAATCAAGCACATAATGTGCTTGAATACCTCTCACGCAAATGTGAATAACAAAGTGTGTGGTCAGATATACTGCCTCACTCCTGTACTCACGTAGTTGCGAATAAGTTACCCTTTAAGTATAGAATTAAACAAAGAATATATTTGAAATACTCTGTAGCATTCAATGCCATAATGTCCTTACCACGGGGGTTAGTTATACTGACCCTTTGTGAACTCTACTCTGTCAATCCTTTTGCGCTACCGCTCACAGGATGAGTATGAGGTGCACAATAAACTAGCAGCTGTAAGTGGCAAAAGCAATCAAATTCAATCTAGCCAAAGTCCTGTGTAGGACGCCCACCTGGGCCACTTTTCTGCCTCCCACATCTTGTAGTACACCTACCAGGGCCACACTCTTGTGCCTCTCACATCCTGTAGGAGGACAACCAAGGACATTCTCTTGTACCTCCCACCTCCTGTAGGAAGATCACCAGGGTCACACTCTTGTGCCTCCCACCTCCTGCAGGAAGACCAATAGGACCATCTCCTGGCTGTGTAGTATGGAGTCGAGAGGGATAATTAATGCGTCGATTTTACGGGGCTTGGAGAAAGAAATTAATAAATAATCAATTTGTACGCCCACACGTCCACATAATTATTTCTAGACACACAAGTATACTGTACACTAAGGCATCCTCGGCACGTCAATGATATCGATGCCTTCTTGTCAGTTCGGACATAAAAAATGGTTGACAAACTTCTTACTCTCCCATTAGATACTCATCCATCCTTACCCTCTATCCCCTCCCCACACTCTCTCTCTCCTTCAGCCACCGAGAAAATCCCTCAGACCAATAAACCCCCTTGATCGATATATGCATTATGCTCCACCAGACATGGAGGGCACAGCTTTCAAAACTTCCGAGGCAGCCCCGACACGGGTCGTTCTTGTGTACCCTAGACAAGAACATGCACGCCGGACTGTACAAAAACGTCTAATTCTGTGCTGTCGTGGTGTCTATTGTGTTCGTCTTGAGGGCCCTATAATAGAGTTGTGGGGACGAAAGTTTCACCTGAAAAACAAGCGGAAAAGTTTTCGTTAACTTGGCTGACATAAAGAGAACAGAAGGACGAGTGGAGGGAGGCGGAAAGTGGACCACACACACATATTGACATTCACACACACACACACACACACACACACATATATATATATATAAATAAATATATATATATATATATATATAAATATATATATATATATATATATAAAAAAAAAAATATATATATATATATATACATATATACATATATATTACCATTTCACAAAAATATCTCACGCATTCCTTCACAACTAAAAACCTGGAACGTCAATGTGGTATTTAAAAACTCATGCACTGTTAACAAATGTTAATCAAGAACTCCCCCAACAACACAATTGGTTGCATTTATAAAGTTCCTTGCAAGGAATGTAATATGTTTTACTTAGGCCAGACAGGTAAAGATCTTGCAACTAGAATTAAACAACACAAATACAGTGTTAGGACAGGCCAGGAATCCAATGCTCTGTTTGTTCATTTGAGGGATAACAAGCATTGCATTGACTGGGATAATGCCTCCTCAATATTACCTTGTAATTCAAT
>NW_024713129.1:38414409-38491909 GCF_018991925.1 Homarus americanus | reverse complement strand
ACTGGGTGAACTAGGGCCACCGGCGCCATCAATGATGAACAGGTTTTGTGTGAAATATAACAGAGTCTAGAACTGCTTGAAGTGTCCAGTCATAGCCGGTAAGTTGCCCCTGAAACGCACCCAGTAGGCCGAGGGTTCATCTCCATACAGGAGTAAAGTCAAGATTGTATGTTCAAAGTCCGCGTGTTATATGGACTAAAAATGAAGTATATATATGTACCTCGCGTTTCATACCAGCTGGATTCGGTAAAATGCTACTGACACCACATAAGAGGCACGGGCAGTTTCCCATTGAGGTTCACGGCGCCATCAGCTCGATGAACAGGCTTTGTGTGAAATATAACAGAGTCTAGAACTGCTTTTAGTGTCCTTGTGGCCTAGCCGGTAAGCGTTCCCTAGTTCCACCCAGTAGGTCGAGGGTTCGATTCCATGCTGGTGAGGTCGTTGATTATATGTTCAAAGTCCGCGTGTTATATGGACTAAAAATGAAGTATACATATGTACCTCGCGTTTCATACCAGCTGGATTCGGTAAAATGCTACTGACACCACATAAGAGGCACGGGCAGTTTCCCAATGAGGTTCACGGCGCCATCAGCTCGATGAACAGGCTTTGTGTGAAATATAACAGAGTCTAGAACTGCTTTTAGTGTCCTTGTGGCCTAGCCGGTAAGCGTTCCCTAGTCCACCCAGTAGGTCGAGGGTTCGATTCCATGCTGGTGAGGTCGTTGATTATATGTTCAAAGTCCGCGTGTTATATGGACTAAAAATGAAGTATATATATGTACCTCGCGTTTCATACCAGCTGGATTCGGTAAAATGCTACTGACACCACATAAGAGGCACGGGCAGTTTCCCAATGAGGTTCACGGCGCCATCAGCTCGATGAACAGGCTTTGTGTGAAATATAACAGAGTCTAGAACTGCTTTTAGTGTCCTTGTGGCCTAGCCGGTAAGCGTTCCCTAGTCACACCCAGTAGGTCGAGGGTTCGATTCCTTGCTGGTGAGGTCGTTGATATATATATATATATATATATATATATATATATATATATATATATATATATATATATATATATAGTTACGGACTGGTGGTCCTAGATTGTGTCAAACCATAGGTTCACCACTTCGGTAACAGTAAAAAAAACAAAGCCGCCAATGAAATTAATAAATGAAAAGAATAGGCAGTACTCTAGAGTAAATTAAAATAAATTCATTTAACAAAAGAAATAATGCATCTGACAACAGTACACAAAATTTTTATCAGAGTATCACATAGAACGGTACAGCCTTTTTCACAAGGACAGGGAAGGTAAGAAGGGGGGGAAGGGGTTGTACTCTTTGTCAGGGATAAATTAAAATGTTGTATTAATAATTCAATAAAGGGTATAATAGGATCCAAGTCTGTATGGGTAGAAATTGTGGAAGGATGGAAAAACTAATTATGGGAGTGATTTACAGGCCCCCAAGTCTTGGGAAAGAAGCAGCTCAGCCCATATGGCAGGAAATGAGTAGGGCAGCAAAATACAATAACCTGTGCTTTATGGGGGATTTCAACTTCAGAAATATTGACTGGGACAATATTGTAGGAAGATTATGAATCTGAAAACTTCCTAGATTCAGTACAGAACAATTTTTTAAAACAACTAATTACAGAACCTACTAGAGGTGACTGTATATTAGACCTAGTATTAACAATTAAAAAAATATTATCAGAGATTTCAAATTAGGGGAAGAACTAGGGAACAGTGATCACAGAGAAATCAGGTTCATCCTATATTGGGAAACGAAAAACAATGACAATATGATCAGTGTCTCAGACTTTCGATCGGCGGATTATGAGGGGTTAAGTCGGTACATAGGTCTCTCGCCTGTGAACAGTCAGGTCAGTCCCTGGTAGGAACGGGTGAGGTCACTAGAGACACAACAATTGATCATGACTTTAATATATTCACTAGTATACTACTCAAAGCACAGGAACAAAATATTCCATACAAAAAATTAGGTCAAATAAGAATGAGCCAAGGTGAATGACCAAAAAATTTAAAAATTACGTAAGAATAAAGAAAGAAATTTATAAGAAATTAAAGGGAGGGCAGGAACATCTCTGAAATAGGTTTAATTAACTATCTAGGAATGTTAAGAAAAATGGAAGGAAGGCAAAGAGGGACTACGAAATCAGGAGAGCAAGAGAATCCATGACAAATCCCAAGGGATTTTTCCAAGTATATAGAACAAAGGTCGAGGACAAAGTGGGCCTTTAAAATCAGAGAGAGTGGAAATGATCGATGATAGTGAGAAAATAAGCAAGCATTAAACAGCTACTTCTTATCAGTTTTCACAGAAGAAATCCACGAGGAAATGCCAGAGGTGGAACTGATATTTAGGGGAAATGATGAAGAGAACTTAAATAATATCAATATCAGAAAAGAGGATGTTCTTAAGAAGATAAATAAATAAAAGAAGATAAAATCCTCAGGGCTGGATGAAATTTTCCCTCGAGCTTTGAAAGAGTGTAAGGAACATATTAGCGGACCCCTCGTAAATTTATTTACAAAATCATTAGACACGGGAGTCTTGCCAGACTTGTGGAAATAGGCAAATGTACTACCAATATTCCAAAAGGGAGACAGAGCATCAGCGTCATATTACCGGCTCATTAGTTTGACGTCAGTAGTGGGGAAATTTCTTGAATCAATTATAGCAAATAGTATCCGATCGCATTTAGAGAAAAAAAAATATTCGACAACTCTCAACATGTGTTCACAAAGGGAAAATCTTGCCTAACAAATCTGCTGGCGTTTTTTTAGGAAAGTCTTCAAGGTAGTAGATAATGACGAAAATTACGATGTTATTTACTTAGACTGTTTTGGTAATATATATATATATATATATATATATATATATATATATATATATATATATATATATATATATATATATATATATATATATATATATATATATATTATTTCTTGAATTGATAAGTGGCAGGGCTGAAGTAAACACTTCGTTGGTTTTGCTTTATTGTAGAAAAATATAGTTTCACAGGTATTAAGTTCAGTTGAGAGTATATTGTACCTTCTCTGCTCAGGGAAGTGTCTTAGTGCACTTGTATAAGAGAACAATTAAGTGAGGTATTCACTGGGTAACAGGTGATATGATAGTGTCTCTCTCACACCAGGGAGAGAGAGTGGACAAGCAGGTCTTAAAGGAAACGCGTTAGAGTGTTTGTTGCTGAGCTGCGCTGACCCAGCTTGACCTCGCCCGCTCCCCAGAGGAAATGTCAACTCACCAATTGATTCATAGTGATGGATGAATGACTTGGTGAATATATGGGTAATATACATTTGGGTAAATATTTATATAATACAAATGGTGCTGTTACAATACTTTAGCAAAGCGTTTGACAGAGTACCGCATCGGAGGCTTCTGAGAAAAGTTAAGGCTCATAGTATCGAAGGGAAAGTTGTAAATTGGATAAAATAATGGGTCTCCGATAGAACACAGAGGGTCAGCATAGATGGTGTTAAATCTGAGTGGGGCCGTGTAACCAGTGGGGTTCCCCAGGGGTCAGTACTGGGCCCACTCCTGTTCATAACTTACATAAACGATCTAGATATTGGGATCAGCAGTGACATAAGCAAGTTTGCGGATGACACCAAAATACGGCGGCAGATTAATTCAGGGCAAGATGCAAATGCACTACAAGAGGATTTAAATAAACTGCAGGAATGGTCAGAAAAATGGCAATTGAAATTCAACACCAGCAAGTGCAGCGTACTTAATATTGGAATAACAAATGCTGTCAATGTATCCAGCTGTAACAACGCCAACCTAGAGAAGTCGACTTGTGAAGGAGACTTAGGGGTACTTGTAAACCCGGGCCTACAGCCTAGAAAACAGGGCGTTAATGTTCGAAATAAGGCAAACAGAGTATTAGGTTTTATATCTAGAAGTGTAAGTAATAGGAGTGCAGAGGTCATATTGCAACTATATCTTGCGCTAGTCAGGCCGCACCTCGATTATGCTGTTCAGTTCTTGTGCCGTTATTATAGAATGGATATCAATTCACTGGAGTCGGTGCAGCGAAGAATGGCGAAAATAATTCCGGAACTTAGAAACCTTCCATAGCAAGATAGATTAAAGAAACTAAACTTGCATTCCCTAAAAAGACGAAGAGTGCGGGGAGATATGATGACACTATTTAAGTGGGTAAAAGGAATCAATGAAGGAGATAAAGATAAAGTTCTTATAATATCCGAGCAGGATAGGACTCGTAGCAACGGATTTAAGTTGGATAAATTTAGGTTTAGGAGGGAGATAGGAAGGAACTGGTTCACAAATAGGGTGGTAGAAGAGTGGAACAAGCTTAGCAACTTTGTAGTAAGTGCTGGAACGCTGGAAAGTTTTAAAAAGGAGGCTAGATATATTCATGCATGATAGAGAGTGGTAGTAACTCACGACAGGAGCAGCCGTGCACAGGCCAACCGGCCTATTGCAGACTCCTTATTTTCTTATGTTTTTATGTTCTTATGAATCAAAGGATAAGCTTACAAGTATTAACCGATTTGGGAACATTCACAAATCAGCAGACAAACAAGTTACGTTAATCATAATTACAGTGACAATTAAGCAAACAATAACGAGGGTTGGGGTACACCAACCAATACAATAAAAAGAAGATTATATAACGCCACCGTTCTTTTACCAGTATAATGTAACGAAATTGCAAACCTATAACACAATATTATATTCTACACAATATTACATCCTACATAATATTATATTCTACACAATATTACATCCTACACAATATTATATTCTACACAATATTACATCCTATACAATATTTTATCCTACACAATATTGCATCCTACACATTATTACATCCTATACAATATTACATCCTATGTACACACTATTCTATCCTATTCTTCCTCCATTTTCCATGACTCACACACTCTCAACAATATAATGTATACTCAAGTTAATGTCTTTTCTATGTGATGAACTCCTTCCACCGCTTCCACCTTCCTCGGCCACGTCAAACCTGCTTCTTCTTTGTCCACTGTACTATGGTCACCGCATCACATTTTGGCGGGAATCAACATCTAATCAGGCATCAGTTTTCCAGTGGCGCCATGAAACGTCACCTCTAACGTTTCAGCCGGCCTCACACGTTCCATGCCCACGTGGTCTAGCTATGGTTTGTTGTTGTTGCGATAGTTTCTAATTGATCCTTTCAACTCCCGGGACTCAACGTCACGTCGCACCTCCGCCGCTAAGGAAGAATACGACAGAGGAGTATTCAGAGTCGATTTGTACAGCAAGAGATGGTGCAGAGTCTTGACAGGTGCAGGTCCACTCAGCATCTTGTCCTCACATGACCCTGAGCAGTCGGTACACCAATTCCATCAGTAATAATTTTAGCACTTGGCGACGGCAGACGGTAAGTACTGTAGGTCCCAGGAGCGTCCTCGTCCAGCCTAACAGGAGGACCAGTCACGTCACTCCTTTGCTGCTAAGGGAGAATACAACAGAAGAGTATTCTGACAAAATTAAGCACGTGACAAATAATCAGCCAACACATTGTTAACATCTTTTATGTGCCAGATGTCCAGATCGCACCCCTGCAGCAGTAGATTGCACCTGGTCAGTCGCTGGTTTTTATCCCTAAACTTACTGAGAAACTTCAGGGGCCGATCAGTATAAATCACTCTGGGATCAGGGATGGATTGCAGGTACACTCCAAAGTGCCGAAATGATAGTATTAGAGAAAGCAACTTCTCAATGACGGAGTAATTACATTGGGCCGAGTTAAACTTCCGGCTAAAATAACACACCGGGTGCAGAATGCTTGTCTCGTCTTCCTGGAGCAACACAGCTCCGGCTCCGACATTACTAGCGTCTACAGTTATAGTGAAGGGTTTCTCAAAGTTAGGATCACGTAGGACAGGATAGGTAGAAAGAATGTCTTTGGTTGCTTTAAATGAGTCCTCGCACTCACTAGAGTAGATTCTACCATCTGACCCACACACTGGCATGCGGATGGGAGGGCAATGTGCGGGGCACTCTGTTCCAGGAACAAGACACCTCTTGCTTCAGCCGTAAGGACAACAGCTGAGGATTCCTCCACAGTCTTCATCCGTGTTGCAGTCTGCTGTAGTAACTACACAGGGAGTGACCATTCCTGTCGTATCAGGACACGTTTTGTCGTTCCCACTCGTGCATTCCTTACCACAGCCAGACATAAGGCAGCACTGCATTCCCGACTTCCATTCCGATTTGCTTTGGCACTGGTCAAAGTACCTTACACAGACACGTCCAAAGTTGGCTGGGTCTGGACAGGTGGAATTTAGGCATCCCAGACCAGGCAGCACTGTCCATCCTCGAAGAGTTTACATCCAGAGTGGGGCCGATTTCCTGCCGAGCAAGTTGTAGTAGTGTTATGGATGCTGCCGTCTGGTAGGCACGAGTGTTGTACAAGGATCGTCTGGTTCTTGCCAAGTGTCTCCTACATCGTGCCTTACTCCAGACGCGTCCACACAAAACCTCACACAACTTACTCTACAGAGGACTGGGCAGCAGTCTCCATCCTTCAGTATCGGGGAACAGTTGGGGTGAGGGAGGTCACATTCATCTGGCAATAACCGTATTACATTTTCTGGCCATAGTAGACGTACACAGGGGTCTACTGGGTCGGTTCACCCTTCTCCGAAATTATGCTCTTCATCAACAACACAACTTGGACATTTCCTGTTTGGTCAACTCTTGTAGACGTTGATTTGCCGACAGTGTGAACTGGGAGAAAAAGCAAGACAAACAATTTGTTCTTTCATGATGGTGCTTTTAATACAGCGACATATCTCACAGGGGTTAAATGGGTTAATCCATGTGGAACCTTCAACATGGTTGTCTCCTTTGTCATCTGTACAGGACGGCCAACTCAACACAGGACAACATTCCCCGTATTTGGTCAGGACACAGTTTGGTTGTGGTGGAGGGGTGGGTCTCCATGCTAATGGATGCCTCAGTATGTTCCCCTGGCTGCAGGTAAAAGTCATACAGGGGTTTTCAGGGTCGGACCACTGGGACCCCTCTTCATGGGTTTCTCCATCCTCTACACAGGACGAGCACTGCCAAATCCAGCAGCACTGTCCATCTGAAACGAGTGTAATGATTGTTTGTCAGACCACAGCTTACATCCCACAGAAAGACAACACACATAACAGTAAGTATATGAGCAGGTGTACACCCACGTAAGTTGACACACCCTACAGTGACATTGAAACCTGACCCAGGAGAAGACACGGCCAATAGGTACAGTCACTATCACAATCCAAAGTTTCGACACCCCCCTGGCTGGGTGTTCGCCGAGGCCCGGGTTGAGGTAGGCTGGGTGATCGAACGCAGACATTCCACCACCAGAACACTCCGAGACTTACAGCACAAGATCATGGAAGGAAATGTTTACGAATTTTGACATGACATGCACCTGCATAATTTTTTTAATTCATAACATGATTAGGACGTCATAGATATTTATCATTCAAGTGAAGAAAAAAAATAATCATATCAGTAACTAGTTGTAATATTGGTGACCTCTTTGCTATAACTCTCATAATCCGAGACATTATGAAGTGAAATTTAAAAACTAAACGCAGCAGTAGATAGGAAACAAGGCAAGTGACCAAGAAGTAGTCACTAATGATGAAACACGGCCAGGCATCTACGCTGAGGGTCGAGGTCTTCGGCAAAGTCGCTGCTCCAGACCAGACAAAAATTGTTTAGATGATACCATGATTAATGTGAATTGCAACATTCCAAGCCAAAATACTCCAGTGTAGTTACTGATACAGCATTAAATATTGTAAGCATGACTGTATGAATTCCTAGTATGTGTGAAACCACAATATTCTCAGGGTTATGGTAATATCTGTTCAAGTATAGGCCTCATCTTGTCGACTGACCTATCACTCCCTCTTGGCGAAATTCGGCTGTTGTTGTTGTTGAGATTGTCGGACCGTAGTCCGACACGGGCCTTTGCCTATAGGCGGCCCGTTTGGTGGTTCCGGCTGGAGCTCCAGGAGCAGCCAGACCGGATTGGGATTGGAGGTGGTCCCACCTGCAGATTGGAAGGATACTGCAGGTTGCAAGTGTGAGCGGACCCCCGATCAGTGGACGCTTACCACCAACCCCCACTCTTGGACGTGGTCAGTTTCGGAGTGGCGCGCCCCCCGAACTGGGGTCCGCACTTGCTGGGAGAGGATACTTTCTAAGCTATCTGGGTGGTGGGTATCGTGTGATGACCCGGAGTAGGTGGTGAATGTGGTCTGTTTGGGCCTTTCGGGTTAGAGTGGCCGCTGGTGTTGTGTGTGTTTCTTGGGAGATTTGAGTTCTGTTTCGGAGGCTTTGTGTGACCTCGCAGTCGAGGAGATAGTGTTCAAGTGGGTTGGCTGCTGGCTCCTGACAGTAGGTGCATTCCATGGCGTCATTTCCGATCATCTGCCAGGAGCACTTGTACCCTAGTCGTAGTCGATGAAGGCTGACTTGGGTTTGTCTTGGAGTTTTCTTGTCAGCGAAAGGTGGTTCCCCTTTTGTAGCCGCCAGGTACCATTTGGCTGATTGGGAACCAGCGTTGAATGCGTGAAGGAAGCTCTTTTTGATGTGGAGCTTGCTTGTCTTTCTGAGGTGATTCTTGATCTGTTGCACGCTTGCTGGAACTTGGATGTGTACGCTACTAGAACGTGTAGCTGCCTTGGCTGCTTCGTCTGCCACGTCGTTTCCTCCGATCCCTACATGACTGGGAATCCAGTGTAAGACGACTGGGCGGTTTTGGCTTTGGAATTCCTGTAGCTGTGCGAGGATCGAGGTAATGATGTCGACGTTGTCTCTTGGTTGACTGTGTTGCAGCGCCTGCATGGCCGATTTCGAGTCCGTGTGAATTATGATGGACTTGTTGTGTTGTGTTGCAGCGTGTTGTAGGGCCTTTGAGATTGCTACCAGTTCTGTTTGTACTGTGGAGCAGTCATTGGAAAGTCTCCATCGGAGGGTCTGACGTTGGGTGTAGAAGGCCGCTCCGGATCTATGATGTTTTGGGTCCATCGAGCCGTCCGTGAAGTATGATGCTGCATCAGCCGGTGTCTCGGTGGCTATGGCTTCGAGAGTTATTTTTTTGAGGTCCTCCTTCTGGAGGTTGGCTTTACTATCGCCTAGGTCGGTAATTTTGAATGTGGCTGGTGGAGGGTTCCATGGTGGAGGAACAACGTAACCATTGTCTTGTGTGTCTTGGTTGTTCTTGACGAGTGTTTCTGATTGCAGGTGTCGGATGACCTCGCTTGCCTCGTGCGACCAGGTGGCCCCTCGCACTCTGTGGTCGAGGTGGAGGGAGGCACTGATTCGAATTTTGGCAACTGTGGGCTTATCTGATCTACAGATTTTGGCGAGGAGACCGGCTGTCACCTGCTTGACTCGTACTGCCAGGGGTGGTAGTTCGGTTTCCACTTGCAAATTGCAAATTCTGGTCCACATGGGTGCTCCGAGCATGAACCTGAGAGCATTATTTTGGATGACTTCTAGCTTGGCTATTTGGTCTTCTCTCAGTCCAATGAGTGCTGGAGCACTGTAATCTACCAGCGATCTGATGGCGGCCGTGTAGTAGGCTTTGAGCACATGAAGGTTTGCTCCTGCGGTTGTGCTGGTGAGCGACCTCATTATATTGTGTCTGCTCTTCGTCCTGTGCCTGAGATACTCGAGTTGCGGCTTGAAGGTGAGTTTCTGGTCAAACCAGATTCCAAGACACTGGTGGGTGTTGGTCCAGACTACCGGCGTGTTTTGTATGGAGAGCATCTTGTCTGGTGTGTCTGTGCAGATGGCCATCGCTTTCGACTTGGCTGGATTTATCTTGAGTCCAAGTCTGTTGCACTCCTCTTCTATAAGTTGGAGTGCGTGTTGCGTGTTGGCTAGTCTGTTTGATCCTCTTACTATAAGCTGTAAGTCGTCTGCATAGCATAGGAGCTTGGCTGTTTGTCTGAAAGGAAGTTTGACTAGATTTTCCATCAGGACATTGAACAGCATTGGACTGAGGATGCCTCCTTGTGGGGTTCCGTTTTCATGGACCCTGTAGCTTGAGGTTGCTCCCTGAAAGCGTACTCTTGCTTCTCTCTGTGTGAGGTAGTTCTGGATCCACCCCAGCAACCTTCCTTTGACGCCTTTTTCAGCGAGCGTCGTTGTAATGACCAGTGGATTTGCTAGTTCGAAGGCCTTCTCAAGGTCGAGGAAGACCACCAGAGCTGGTTTGTAGTCCACTGTGCTGAGTATCTCGGCGATGTTGTTGCCTGTGCCGGTGTTCTCGGTGTAAGCAAAGATGAGAGGGTGTGGGCTGCCTACTTTCCACTTGAGTCGGTTGAGAGCCATTCTTTCTCCCGTCTTCGCTATGCAGCTGAGAAGGGAGATGGGCCTCGGTTTGTCTGGTTCTCTGGGCTTCGGAATGGGCTGTATATCTGCCTTCTTCCATTCCGGTGGGAGTCTTTGTGCTGTCCACGAAGCATTGATGACTTGTAGCAGAGCCTCGTGTCCGGCTGTACCGGCATGGGAAAGCATGGAGTAGGTTATCCTGTCGGCCCCTGGTGCTGTGTCCTTGCTTCGTTTTAGCGACTTCTGGAGTTCTTGCTGGTTGAAAGGTCTGTCAGTGTCATCTTCACTGTTGCAGGCCTCTTCGATCATCTGGAGTCTGACCTGTCGCAGACGCCGTTGTGTCTCCTCCGCCTGTCTCGGGAGGTTTTTCGTTGCTGCTCGGTCAGAGAACAGTTTTGCAAGTCTCTCGGCTTCCTCTTCTGGGTTGGGATGGGTTGGTGGTGGTGGTGTTGCCTTCCCAGATGCCCTTCGGATCTGGGCCCACATCTTGCCAAGGGAGGTGTGCTCGTTCAGTTCGGAGCACCACTTGAGCCAGCTTACGTTTTTTATTTCTTCCTTCTCTTCCCTGGTATCCTTAACTATGACTTGCAGGAGATGTCTGTTTGTTTCCGTGGGATGTCTCCTGTAGTTTCTTCGGGCCATGTTCACTCTGTGGTTGAGTTCTTTCACCCTGGGACAGTAGTACCAGTAATCATTGTACTGTCTTGATGTGGGTTTTGTTTTTGGGATAGCCTCTTCTGCCGCTTGGTGAAACGCCTCGACCAATTGGTGGTGGAGGGTTGTCTCATCCACGGGTGCTGCGCCGGCCGGCTGTGATTTTTCGCGCCACTTAGCCAGGTGTTTCTTAAAGAGTCCCCAGTCTGCCTTTTGGGTATTGTATCTCCATCTCGGGGGGGGTGGAGTGGGGAGTTTGTTCACCTTCAGCGTTGTTAGGGTGGCGAAGTGGTCGCTGGTCAGCGTGGGGTGTATCTGCCAGGAGGCCGAAGGCTGTAGTGCACTGGAGACGAAGGTTAGATCTAGCCTTCCTCCCCTAGTGTGGGTGGGCTCTACGGTGTTCAGGAGGCAGATCTCGGGTGTATCTTGAAAGGTGGTGTATAGGTGTAGGCCGTCTTCATTTGTGGGGCTTACCGAGCTTAGGAAGGGATGATGTGCGTTGAAATCCCCTCCTATGAGTGTGGCGTGGTCAGCGGCTGAAGCGAATAATTGAGTCACCTCCAGTGAGCCCCTTGGGTTCTTGTAGATGTTGTGAACAGTTAATTCCCGTTCTTGAAGGGTTACTTTGACGGCCTGTGTCTCGATGTTTTCCCCACATGGAAATTGCTGTGTGACATCGGCGGAGGGTATGCTTGACTTGACCAAGATCATACATCCTCTTGTTGACGCCTGCGTGAAATGCCTCCTGTATGTCTTGTAACCACTGAATTTGAAACAGTGGTGTTCTTGTAGAAGTGTTTCTTGTAGCAGTATGATGTCAAGCTTGTCCTTGGCTGCTGCTTCTTGTAGGTGTTTCTTGTTTTTAGTGCCCTGAGCATTCCATGTTAGGATGTTCAGGGTGCTGATGTTTTCCACCACTGTTTCATCGGGGACTTCTGGTGGTCCTCGATGGAGATGTCCAAGTTCGATTCCAACTGGATCAGGTTCATATCTTCGTGTTCTGTGGTTTTTGCCTTCTGGGCCGTGGTTCGGTTCAGGGGGGTTGAAACGTCCAATTTCTTTCTGGGAGCTGTCGGTATCTTGGTTTCTCTGGTGGCCTTCTTCGGTGTAGAGTGTATCTCGGCTGTCACTCGTGTGAGGACCGGCGTGGCTTCCTCCACTGAGGTGGCTGGAGCTGTGGCGACTTGCCCGAGGACGCTCCCCATGAGTATTTGGAGCTGTGTGGGTTGGATCTAGTGGCCCAGTAGTCCGGCTAGGCTCTCCGCGAAGGTTGTCAGTATCTTGGCTAGGTCTGATATGTGTATCATTCCTTCTGGTGCCTTGGTGTGTGCTTCTTTTGTCTTTTTCGTGGTTGTCGTTGTCTGCTGCTTGGGTGGCTGAGGTGTGGCCGTAGTGAGGCCAGGAAACTGGGCTGCACTTTGGGTGTTGACCGGCTGAGGAGGTTGGCTTTGTTGTTTTGGCCTTTGGGTTCCCCACACGAAGGTACTTGGTGGGGCTGGTGTGTAGGCGGTGGGGGCCGGTCTTGCTGCTGGTCGGTTTGCCTGGACCCTCTTTGTTCTCTCGGAGCATCCAGGATTCCAGGCGTGGTGTTTGCCCCCGCAGTTGGCACACTTGGGGGCAATTTTTTCCCCATTTTTTAACTTGGTGAGGCAGGAGTGTGTGCCGTGCTTCTGTGCGCAGACTGCGCAGATTTCCTTGTACGTGCACCTTGTCTGATGGTGCCCGTATTTCTGGCATCTGAAGCACCGCAGGGGCTCTGGGACGAAGGGCCTCACTTCGTAGATCCCCCAGGTTTTGAGGTCTATGGTGCTGGGGGGTGAGCCGTAGTGCGTTATGAGCACTTGTTTTGTGGTGGCCGTCTTGTCGGACAGGGGAGAGCATCTCTCGGCTTTTAAGATCTTCGGGTGGTTCTCCAGGGGTTCGAGAGGTAGTTCCTTTGGGTACCGGAGGACTACCGACTTCATCAGTTTCTGGGCGGGGTCTAGCTTGGTTGATGCAACGGTGGTGGTGTTTTGCAGGTAAGTGTCGAGGGTGGTGGCGGAGTCCTTGTCTTTGGGGTGAATAATCATCTCCCCCTTTAGGTTGGGCCGCACTGAGAACTTGGCCAGTGGATTTTGCTTTTCTATCTCTGTGATGGCGGCATATGAGGTTTTTGTGTCCGTTTTCGTGATCCGGAATTTTGGCAGTGTCGTTGGAGGTGAGCTGGTGGTGGTGATGGGTGCCTTTTGGGCTGCTTGACGGCATTCGTTTCCCGAAAAGGCACGTCGGCGTTTTTTATTTTCTACCTTCGTCCAGTTGTCGTCCTCAGTGGCGGTAGTAGTGGTGGTGGAGTTGTTGGAGGTGGTGGCAGTGTTCCTGCTTTTCAGGGCTTCATTGAAGGCGCGTAACTGGTCCGCTTTCTCTGTGCGGAGCCTGTCGTAGTTCGGGTCGTCAGGTTGGCGGTTCAGGCGGGGGTCGCGGTTAGGAGGGCGTACGCGCTCCATAACCGTTTTTTTTTTTTAATCCTACCTATTCCGGTTGAGTAAGTAGCAGAGGAATTTCAGCACTCCCCACTGGCTGGTGGTCGTAGAGTGGTTCCTGAGCTTCTCTCCCGGAGCCCCGTTGGGGAAGCCTACTTCCTAGTGTATGTGACTGCTCACTTATAGACGTGAGCTAAGTGTGCCTATTTGGGAAGGATAAGGATTGCTACCCTCTTTCCAGGTGGACCCGCACGATCACGGTTTTCCTGGAAAGACTCGGCTGGGATGGGTTTTGCTCCAACCCCCTTTCGTATTCACAATCTCCTGGGAGGGAGGTGAACAGTTACAGGGGGGACCGCAGGACGAATACACTTTTTGAGGGTGCAGGTCCCTAGGCCAGAGCGAAAAAGGAAAAATAGCAGTAGAAGGAAAAGAGCTCAAACCACGTCGGGAATATCGCGCTATAACTGCTCTCTAGCTGGAGTGTGGGTCACTCACACCACCAGTGGGGAGGGCAAGCTAAGGCTCGATAAACCGAGAACGCTCGTGAGTTTTTGTCGACGATGTCAGTCGTGGATGGTCCGGTCCGGGAAGATGGCCAACAATGGCGCAAGAGAGAGGGCGGTCTTCACAGTTCCGGGTCCAGCAGGAGGTCTTGTTGAGAGGTCTTCTTAGTTCAGGAGCGATGTGTGAAGTGGAAATTCGGCCGCCGGCCACCCTTTATATATGCTGCCCTGATGATTCATGTGTAATACGAGGACTCGCATCTAGTGGTTCCAAGCCAGTGTTTTGGGACAGGGTAAAGTTTTTCATGCTCCAGTCTTAACATGTTATTGTTATGTGTCGCAACAATGTTATGAATGCATTTGTTATGCAAGTTCATGCCATGTCAAAGTTCGTAATGAGTTCCTTCCCGTGCTCGCTATGAGTCTCGGAGTGTTGTGGTGGTGGAATGTGAACCTCACCATCGTAGAGCCTCGTTACCACATTGCTGAACTAGTCTGCGTCCGATCACCCAGCCTTACCTCAACCCGGGCCTCTGCGAACACCCAGCCAGGGGGGTGTCGAAACTTTGGATTGTGACTCTACCTGAGTTAACTCGGCGTCATGACCGTGTTACTCAAGAAACTACACCTGGACAAGCTGTTCAGACCTGACCCAAGAGAGGTCAGTCTCATTGACCCAGAGTTCTCAACGCCAGGTGATTAGCTTAACCCAGCGACATGATAGTGTTAAAAAAACCATACCCAGCCAAGACACACCCGGGTGGTAATAAATAGGAAGCATTACCGACCGGCGACATGACCACGCACCTGGACAAACACAGCCGTCCAGATCTAACCAGTTTAGTGTTAATTTGGGTAAGTCATCTGCCGGCTCTCCTAATATAAAGGCCCTGCAACTCATTCCACGGGCATTGACTGCTGGACCCGGAGCTGTGAAGACTTGCCTTTTTTTTCTGCTGCGTGGTTGATCAGTCTGCAACTTCGTTGTGATTGGACACTCAATCCTAGTGATTGACCTTACCCATCATAGCGACTGTGCAATTACCAGTCTTAGATTGCACGAGAAACAATCAAGACTGGAAATCATATATTTGGCTCCCCAAAATTTAGACTACTCCCCGTGCGTCTACGTCCAGTATTGGCCAATCACCGGTGCCCCACGGTGGCGTGATACATGCACGTTTACTGCGGTGCCCTGATTGGCTGACCGAACGTGGCGTGGTAGGGAGACTATCCCTACTCTCTAAGTCCTCTTCTTTTTCTTCCTTCATCCCCGCCATGCACTCCGTTCCTTCCCCTTGTCCGGGGGTCACCGGTAGGTGGCAACATAAATAGACATAACTTATAGACACAAGTAACCTGGGTGCGGAACCCTACGAGCCCGATGGCCCGTCCAGGAGGGGGGGGGGGTTACTGCTCCCACGCAGGAACCCTGTGTCATAGGCAGGAGTGTGATGTAAACAGGGAAGATGACCACAAGCATTAGGATTAAACGTAGAGGAAAAGTGGCAGAAATCATCTATAACAAATTACAAGTCCCATTAACAAGAATATTCAGTACCAACGAAGGTTTCAAAGTTATCTGCAAAGATGATGTATTCTCGTATTTGTTTCATTATGTAAACTTTGTAAAATGTATTTTTATTTTGTATACAGTTATGAAAGACTGTAAGAAGCAGGTGTGAAGTATAAAAAGAATTAGAAATTATATTTTGATGAAACAAGAAAGTATTGGAACATTGTTTTGGTTTTAGCGGCACTCTCGGTAGCTAGGTTGAATAGGATAGGAAAGTCAAGCTTTTGTGGTGCACATTTATCTATTATTATCTGGGCAATCATGGATAATTAAGGTGTTAACTAAAGTGTAATATGTTCATATAGTCTAAAGAGTATTGTAGTAGTGAGAGATCATTGTGTTTGGTGGAGATAACATTATTCTGAGTGAATTGATTTGTGGCCTTTTGTATGCACATGGGTGGAGAGCACATATATATTATATTTTGTTGTTATAAATATTTTGTTGTCATTTTAAGGCTGTGTTTTGATTAGAATAGTTTTGATGGGAACAGTGGTATTGAAATAAACACCTGTCAGCTATCTAGAGGTTGTTAGCCAGAAATAAGGTAAGGGTCTGTGTTTAACATTTAACCTCTCTGTTAATAGAAGCTGTCATTTCAGAGTCTCCTCTGATATATTGGGCCTATGGGCTGACTATACAACCTCTAGTGAGTCCTAGAAGAGGGTGTGGAGGTTGTCACATGGGGGCCTGTGTCCGGGAGTGGATAGAGTCAAGTACAGTATACTGATTGTCCCAGTGTAACCAAGCTGTACAGAAGAGTTTAAAGGTTAGTTTCTGTGCTCTCGTGTGGTGCGCTGGTGAAGATTTCTGTAAACAAGAAAGTGTTAATACCTGTATAAATATTGTGAGGTTAGGTGATTAGTGTGAAAAAAATGGAAACATGGCAGGAAATGTTGATAAATTTTAGGAAACCAGTGATGTTCACTTTTTGTACCAGTGTAATGAGGAGGAACTAATTGAGGTGGCATCTATGTATGAAATTTCTTTGAGGTCATATATCAAAAGTGATATGCAGAGAGAGTTAATTGATGAATTGGTGTCTTTGTCAATATTGGAGGAAGTTGAAGGTGTTGGTAATTTTAGTGGTGGTTATAAACAGATAAGTGAACAAGTGGCAATGGAAAAGTTAAAATTTGAAGTTGAATTTAAGAAAATGCAATTACAGGCAGAAAGGGGGAAGATACAGGCAGAGCTCAGATTCTCAACTGGCTCAGCCATGTTAATAATGTTATTATTATCCACCCTGTATCTGTGTTTTTCTGGCTAAATAAACTATTTCAATTCAATTTCAATTCAATTCGATAAAGAGGTAGAACTCAGGAAATTAGAAGTACAGGAAAGGACAGGTATAAGGAGAAGAAATGGAGATAAAGATAATAGAGTATGTTATTTACCTGAGTTTGTGGAAGAAGAAACTGAGGACTTCTTTATTCAGTTTGAAAAAGTTGCAACTATTAAAGAATGGGACAAAAGTGACTGGGCAATATTGGTGCAAAGTAAATTTAAGGGTAAGGCCAGAGAGGCATATGCGTGTCTGCGTATGTCAGAGTCTGTGGATTATGTAACTGTTAAAGAGGCAATGTTGAAGACGGTGGAAATGGAGAAGGTTTAGTGACATTAAGAAAATGAGTAGACGAACTCATCTTGAAGTGGCTAGAGAATTTGGGATGAGATTTGATAAATGGTGTAAGTCTGAGGAAGTAAAGACTGTGGATGACATAAGACAGTTAGTCCTCTGGGAACATTTTAAAAGTTTTGTGCACCCTGAGATTAAGTATGAAATACTGTAAGTAAGAATAGAGTGAAGAATTTGATGAATGCGGTTAGGTTGGCTGACCAGTTAACAGTGGCACACAAAATGTATAAGGAGGAGGTGTCACATAAACAAGGTGGAGTAAGGCATAATAGAAGCCAGAATTATGACAGAAATCATAGGTATCAGAACTATTCAAATGTTAAGCTGCCTAGTCCAAATTATTCTAAAGGAGGTCCACCTAACCAGGTGTCGCAAAATACTGTAGGGAATAGATCACAAGGACAAACACAATATAAACACCCAAGACCTCAGTCCAATTATAACTCTTATGTTAGTATACAGGAGAGACCACCAATAAAATGTTTTGCATGTGGAGAAAATGTCCATGCTAAATATCAGTGTCAGAGTGGCCCAAAGTCTGCGGCATTAACTGTTGCGGGAAGGCCGCGGAATATTTGTAATGTAAGAGATAACAAGTACAGTGTAAGTAAACCAAAATCTGTGAATTTTGAGTCATTTATTACTGAAGGAAAGGTTGGGATTAAAGGTAGTCCTGAGAAGAAAATTATAATATTGAGAGATACTGTATTGTATTAGAGTGGACAGATGAGTCTTACTCTGGTGAAGAAGATGAATTTAAGAGGATTGGGGTCAGGGATGACTGTCCCATTACATAATGTAAATCTTGAGATTGATTTGTGAGTGGCATTGTAAAAGTTGGGGTAAGTGTTGAACTTCCCGTACCTGGAGCATAGATGTTATTGGGTAATGATTTGACTGGCGACAAGGTGGTCCCAGAGCCTATTATGTGTGAAAATCAGTTTGTTGAAGAGGATACTGTAGAGGTGAACCATGTTGTGAAAAATGAAGAAGTGTTGGATGATTCAAAGAAGTGTAAATCTGATGGTGATATACAGTATAATGAAATTGTGTACCCAGCTTGTGTTGTGACCAGCGCAATGTCAAAGAGAAGAGAAGAGTTTGATGATGATTAGGGAATAGGTGATATATTTGGTAAAGAGGATGTTATGACCACAGATAATGCAGTAGAGTTGGAAAATAATAAGGAGTATACTGTAGAAGCAAAAATTGATGTACTTCCAGATTGTGTTGTGGACAAGGAGGAATTAGTAAGGTTACATAACAGTGACGAGAGTTCGAGGGAATGTTGGAGTGAAGCTAAGAGAAATGGGGGTGAGAGTGATGTATCAATTGAATTTTGTGTACAAAGTGGTGAGTCAATGAGAAAGTGGAGGCCTGCTGATGTTCCAGCATAGGATCATTGAGAGGTTAGGAAGCAGATTGTTATTCCAAAAGAATATAGGGAACATGTTATTGTTTTATCCCATGATTCTTGTTTGTCTGGACATTTGAGAGTCAGGAAGACAACTGACAGGCTACTAAATTATTTTTATTGGCCTAATATAAAGAAAAATGTGTCTGAGTACTGTATCACTTGTGAGATATGTCAGAAAGTGGGCAAGCCCAACCAGATTATACAACCGGCACCACTGAAGCCAATTCCTGCATTTTGTAAACCTTTCAGCAGAATTGAAATTGATTGGTAGGGCCCTTGCCTAAAATATGGAAGGGAAATAATTACCTGTTGACAAAAATGTGAGTGTCTACCAGATTTCCAGAAGCTGTTCCATTACGTAGCATACATTCTAAAAACAATATAAGAGAGTTAGTGAGATATTTCTCCTGGGTAGGCCTGCCTGAAATTATTCAGAGAGACCAGGGAAGTAATTTCACGTCAGGAATGTTTAAAAAAAATATTAAAGGGATTAGATATAACGCAAAATTTGTCAAATGCTTTATCACCCGCAAAGCCAAGGAGTTGTGGAGAGGTTCCACCAGACTTTAAAAAATACTTTAAGAATCTATTGTGAGGAATTGTCTGTAGATTGGGATGAAGGTGTGCCTTTATCGTTGTTTGCCATTAGAGATGTTGTACAGGAGTCTACAGGTTTTAGCCCATTTGAGTTGGTATATGGACATGAAGTGAGAGTCCACTAAGTATGCTGAAGGAGAAGTGGATTGGGAAAAGTGATTCTCATGGGTTATTGAAGTATGTATCAGATTTCATAAAGAGATTGTTTAGGGCTAGAGAGATTGCTGCAGAAAATTTGAAAGAGAGTCAGGAAGATATGAAAAGGTGGTATGACAAGAGACCAAGTGTTGGTATTATTGCCACAAGCAGGATATCCATTGAAAGTCAGATTTTGTGGTACCTGGGTGATTGAAAAAAGAGTGGGGGAATTTAACTATATTGTAAATACTCCAGGAAGACGCAAGTCAAACCAATTGTGTTATGTAAACATGATAAAACCATATTATAATAGAAACTCTACAGAAAATGATGTGAACAACTAGGTGAATTGTCTATGTGTCATGTCTGATGATGAAAAGATGATAGATGAAAATGAAGATATGAAGTTGGGAAGATGTGAGAATACACTGTTAAATAATTCAGGTATGTTGAATAATTTAGAAAAGAAACTTGATCATTTAGGAACTGAGAAGAGAAATCAAATCATTCAAATTGTACATGAGTTAAGGCCTTTGTGTTCTGATGTTCCTTGGAGAACTGAGGTATTACAGCATGATGTTGAGGATGAAAATATAACACCCATTAAGCAACACCCATATAGAGTGAATCCTAAGATGAGAGAGATAATGAGAACAGAAGTACAGTTTATTCTTGATAATGATATGATTGAAAGAAGTAACAGTTCTTGGAGTTCACCGTGTGTATTGGTGACTAAACCTGGTGGTATTTCATATAGATTTTGTACTGATCGACAGAAAAGTAAATAATGTAACCGAAGCTGACTCATATCCAATTCCAAGAGTGGATGATTGTATTGACCAGATAGGAGATGCTAAATTTGTAACTAAGATGGATTTGTTGAAAGGGTATTGGGAAGTACCACTGACTGAAAATGCAAAAGAAATTTCTGCATTTGTGACTATGGGTGGTTTATATCAGTATAAAGTGTTACCCTTGGTATGAAAAACAGCGATAGTACTTTCCAAAGATTAGTTAATGAAGTATTGTATGTTAAAGGTTGTTCTGTGTATATAGATGATATTGTACTGTATTCAAAAACTTGGGAAGAACATTTGTATTTAATCAGAGAAGTACTTAACAAATTGAATCAAGCAAACTTGACTGCAAACCTTGTTAAGAGTGAATTTGCTGAAGCAACTGTAGAATATCTAGGTTATGTTGTTGGTCAGGGAAGTGTCAAACCAATTAATGCTAAGGTGGAAAGTATTGTGAAATTTCTTGTACACTCGGAAACCATAATCTCTAGCCCACCTGGGTCGGTGCTGGAGGTCCTTTCTGGACGGGGGCCCAATCTAACTATCACGAGGCAACACACGCACGAACACACACAGTCATAGTATTACTGTATAGATGATATTATGTATAAATATTGCATATGGCATTTATACTCTGCATTATCTCCATTATATATAAACACGAAGAAAAAATACCATAGGTTGTAGTTACGAAAGTATGAATGGAAATAAACACTTCCTGACCACCCAGTGACTCCACACAACGTTTACAGCACTTGTGTGTGTGTGTGTGCCAAACCACGATGCTTCCCATCATTGGCATAACTATATGAAAAATCTTGTTTAATTTAACTACATATTTCAAAAACCATAAATTACATGTGGATCAGTCACTGCTCATTTGACACACTTATAGTGTAATACTTTGACCATCGCACCTGGGACACATGGAGGCCCACCGTAACTTTCACCGGGCAACATACCCACGAACACACAAGTTATGATATGAACCCTTCCAGGCTTCACTATCATTATCATGTTATGTTCATCATGCTCTGTATCTTGGTGACTAGTCATAGTATCAATACATGACAGTGTTATTAGTATAATATTGTAACTTTTACCCTACAGTTATTGTTGTAAATCATGGACAGGAGGGATACATGAATTGTAATATCAAGTGTATGGTTCGCTCAAAGCCACCCCAAGTCAGACAACGCGTCATACAAAGTTACACTGTGTGTGTGTGTGTTCTGTAACATTAAGCTTCATCCTTAGTAGGTAAGATGTTTCATAACGAGGTTTCTCCCATTCGTCATTGTGAGCGTCGTCCCAGAGCATATTGTTTCCACCAAAAACCATGGTTCATCCCTATTTCCCTTCTTCCATGTAACTATATCCATATGGCTAAGTGCTTGCTTTTCATTTCTTTATTTACCAAAATAATGTGGTTCAGTTACTCGTTATTTAACACATACATGCACTTAAAGCATCAAGATTGTATTGTTGGCATGGCTATTGGTTAACTGAAACCCAAAAAATATTTTTCACATTTATTATGCATAAACATTGTAAACATATCTATAAGATTATTGTAGTATATAACATATATTTAATGTCGAAACAAATGGCGACCGTGACAGGACTCGAACCTGCAATCTTCTGTCGCCATTTGTTACGAGTTGGGGATTTAGAAACTGGTTTAGAATATAGTTAAAAGTCTACCCAGATCCCAACAGGCAACAACAATAAAAAAACTAAACAAACAAAGACAATCGGACTATAAAAGGGAAGACAAAGGATGTGAGTTTCTGTTGTGTATAATAAAGTACAATAAATTCCTTAACAAAATATCCAGCTTTCTATAATTTACCCTTAACCATACTTAACTTAAACATACGCAACATTGGCTTAACAGTATATACACATTTATACAACATACAACAATCTGAAGCAAGTGGAGGTGGGAGGTAATATAGGATTACAATACTCAAGTGCGGTGCTGAAGTGTCTGACGAGTAGGGCTGAGTATTGAAGAAGATGGTAGGTAGTCACTGTGCCGTTGGTTTCCAGGATAGGTAATCTAAGTGTGGTTACTTCCCAGAGTGAACTGAACTCTCCTCGATCCGGAGCTGATGAGGAAGAGTTGGAGGAGGTGACGCAACAGCCAGGATATAGAGAAAGGAAACCCCGAGTGGTGACTAAGACTAGTCATACTCGAGTTTCGTCCCTAGATGGGGCTGCTCTGTAGTGCTGGGTAGTTAGATCATGACACAATAGATGGCGTGGTTCGTAATACAATATATATATATATATATATATATATATATATATATATATATATATATATATATATATATATATATATATATATATATATATATATATATATATATATATATATATATATATATATATATATATATATATATATATATATATATATATATTTGACTCTTCTCAAAAAATGCAAGGATGTTGCCCCATGAGAGTTACCGTGGGCCTCCATGTGCCCAGGTGGGATGGTCAAAGTATTACACTATAAGTGTGTGTCAAATGAGGAGTGACTGATCCACATGTAATTTAAGGTTTTTGAAATATGTAGTTAATTTAAGCACGATTTTTCATATAGTTTCGCGAATGATGGGAAATAAAAGATATAGATGGGGTGTCGTGGAATCATCATGGTCTGGCCACAAGCGCTGTAAACGTTGAGTGGATTCTCTGGGTGGTTTGGAAGTGTTTATTTCCATTCATACTTTCGTAACTACAACCTATGGTAATTTAATTTTTCTTCGTGTTCATATATAATGAAGATAATGCAGAGTATAAAATGTCATATACAATATTTATACATAATATCATCTATACAGCCGTACTATGACTCTGTGTTCGTGCGTGTGTTGCCTCGTGATAGTTAGAGTGGGGCCCCGTCCAGAAAGGACACTGTACTAACCTCTAGCACCTGCCCAGATGGGCTAGAGAATATGATTTCCGAGTATACCTACAAATAGAAGAGAATTATTAAGATTTATGGGTATGAGTGGATATTATCGTAGGTTTTGTACGAACTTTTCAACCCTTGCCTTACCATTAACCAATCTGTTGTCAAAGAAAATATAATTTGTGTGGAGTGTTCATTGTGATGAAGCTTTTAGAAAATTGAAACAATCTTATAAGTGCACCCATACTTTCTACTCCAAATTATGATAAACCATTTAAATTGTATGTAGATGCTAGTGATTATGGAGCTGGTGGAGTTTTACTGCAAGAGAGAGATGATGTTGAGTGCCACTACCTCCTAAGATGTCCCCACACACAACGCTTCCGTGACGCCTGCCGGACCACCACTCCACGACCCCCTGACGGAGACACGATGATCCTCCCCATATTGGCCCGATATTATGTAAATAACATTGATTATGTGTTAAAGGAATATCCTTCCTTCCTTAGGCTTTAGTAAGCCCCTTTATAATATTTATACTGTATATACTTGTCACACTTGCCAGATACTTCTGGTATCATTGTAAAGGGGTACCTAGTGACAGCACTAGGATCCCGCTTCCTCTATCAAGGAATAAACAATTGAAATTAAAATTGAATTGATGTTGAGTATCCTATTTATTATTTTTCAAAGAAATTTCTTTTGTATCAGAAAAAATATATACAATTGAGAAAGAAACATTGGCATTCATTTTAAGTTTGAACCACTTTGATGTTTATTTCAGGGTTTCAGTCATACCGATCCAAGTGTTTACGTATCACAATTCCCTTGTATTTTTGCACAAGATGAAAAATGTAAACCAACGTTTGACAAGGTGGAATCTATTGTTACAATATTATGATTTGATTATTAAACATGTGAAAGGAAAGTTGAATGTCGTGGTTGATGCACTGTCGCGTATTTCAGTTAGTCATGAGTCATCCTGCGGCTGACTCATTCTTCTTTTGGGAGGGGGATGTTACGGTCATCTCACAGCAATGAAAGAAATCTATCATGGATCTTGTTTACCAACACCTGATACACTGTCACACACTATGAGGGGGCCTCTGGCTCTTCAAAAACACAATCTCTGGTTACTGCACAAACGAGAGTTGTACGGACAATGACCTACTTGAAAAAAACAGATCACACAAACGAAAAATTTGCTATATTGAAATTTTCAAAATTCGAGGATATTAACACTTACTGCTGTGCCCTCTTTGTTTACAAATCTATCAATCACGTGTTTGACAATAATTACTTCCAGTTCCGGAATAATCAGAGATCCAACTTAAGGCACCCAGAGCAACTAAGACCACCCCCCATGCGCTCCTGTCAGTCCCAGACCTCCATAAAATATCATGGTGTGAAGGTGTGGAACAACTTACCCCCACACATCCTAGCAAAGACTACGCTCCCTTCCTTTAAATGATCTCTAAAAAAATATCTATTGTCGAAGTATTAATGCTTCTTGTAACACTTACTATATTTACAGTACGTGCTTTTATTGTACCACCAAAACTGTTTTATCGGAAATTATCAAGTAAATAAATAAGTAATTACCATTGCAATAATCATAATTGCCAACTAGACATAATCCTGACAGCTCTGTCCTCTTGTTCAACCTTATTACTGTACAACCCATGTTGTACTGCTACCCCATTATACTTATGTTTTTAAATTCCACTCTAATTTATATGTATATATGTATGTGTATGTTTGTGTATATATATATATATATATATATATATATATATATATATATATATATATATATTTATATATATATATATATATATATATATATATATATATATATATATATATATATATATATATATATATATATATATATAGAAACAAGGAAAAAGAAGTTCCCAAGCGCTTTCGTGTATTCATCTTCAGGGGTGAGCCTCACCTACAGTGATTTACTTGCATATATATATATATATATATATATATATATATATATATATATATATATATATATATATATATATATATATATATATATGTGTGTGTGTGTATATGTGTATGTATGTGTATATGTATGTATATATAAATAAATAAACAAAGTAATAATAATTAAAAAAATAGAAAATTAAAATAATAAATAATAAAATAAATCTATATTGAAGTGATAACCGTGGTAACACTATGAGATGTACTTATTACTACCATGGTATTGTACTAATCCAGATGATACTAAGTGTTACATAATACTTCCTTTAGATAAATTACAGTATATATCAGGTGCCTCAAAGAGAGCTAAGGTTTTCAACTGGCTCAGCCATGTTAATATTGTTATTATTATCCACTCTGTATCTGTGTTTTTCTGGCTAAATAAACTGTTTCAATTCAATTCAATTCAATTCAATTCTCCCATTTCCGTCAATATTTGCTTCAGTTATTCATTGTATTTAGTTTCTGTTGTTTCCCGTTTTTCTTTAGAATCGAAATTCCAAGCTTATGGTAAGGACTTTAAGAAATGTCTTGATTATTTTATATAAGTATGTTTACTAGTATTTGTTTCATTATGTAAACTTTGTAGAATGTATTTTTATTTTTTATACAGTTATGAAAGACTATAAGAAGTACATGTAAAGTATAAAAAGAATTAGAAATTATATGTTGATGAAACAAGAAAGTATTGGAACATTGTTTTGGTTTTGGCGGTCTCTCGGTAGCTAGGTTGAATAGGATAGGAGGGTCAAGCTTGTGTGGTGCATATTTATCTATTATTATCTGGGCAATCATGGATAATTATAGTGTTAACTCAAGTGTAATATGTTCATATAGTCTAAAGAGTATTGTAGTAGCGAGAGACCATTGTGTTTGGTGGAGATAACATTATTCTGAGTAAATTGATTTGTGGCCTTTTGTATGCACATGGGTGGAGAGCACATATTTATTATATTTTGTTGTTAAATATATTTTTTGTATTGTTCAAAGCTGTGTTTTGATTAAACCAGTTTTAATAGGAACAGCGGTATTGAAATAAACACCTGTCAGCTGTCAGGAGTTTGTTAGCCAGAAATAAGGTAAGGGTCTGTGTTTGACATAAGAACATAAGAACACAAGAATGGAGGAAACTGCAGTGGGCCTATTGACCCATACTGGGCAGTTTCATATATACCCAACCCCTATTGCTCATATAAGCATCCAACCTATGTTTGAAGCTATCCAGCGTATTCGGGTTAATGATGATGTTTGGTAACTTGTTCCATTCGTCCACTACTCTGTTTCCAAACCAGTGTTTACCTATTTCACGCCGAAATCTAAATTTGTCTAATTTAAAACCATTGTTGCGAGTTCGCTCCTGGTTGGATAGTTTGAGTACCTTTGTAATGTCCCCTTTGTTTAACCCTGACTTCCATTTATACACCTCTATCATATCTCCCCTCACTCTACGTCTCTCTGGGGAGTGCAAATTAAAATGCTTTAACCTGTCTCTGTATTCAGGGTTCCTAATGCCCGGGATTAGTCTTGTCATTCTCCTTTGGATTCTTTCCAAGGATTCTATATCCATTCTGTAATACGGTGACCAGAACTGAACTGCTTAATCCAGGTGAGGTCTCACAAGCACTAGATATAATTTTAAGATGACCTCGCTAGTCTTGTAACTAACACTCCTTTGTATAAACCAAAGTACTGTATTAGTCTTGTTACTAGCAAAAACACATTGTTTACTTGGCTTAAGATTCCTACTTATCATTACTCCTAAATCTCTCTCGTAGCCAGATTCCACAATGGCATCGTTGTTCATCTGGTAACTGGTTTCCCTGTTTACATCTCCTATACTGAGTACTTTACATTTGTCAACATTGAATTTCCTCTGCCATTTTTCCGACCATTCGAAAAATTTCTTTAGATCTTCCTGTAGTTTTGCAGAGTCCTCGTCAGATTTAATTACACATCCTATTTTAGTGTCATCAGCAAATTTACTTATGTTGCTGTCTATGCCGATATCTATGTCGTTTATGTATATAATAAATAATAATGGTCCAAGTACTTAGCCTTGGGGAACTCCACTAGTGACGTTGCTCCAATGCGATTTAGTGCCGTTTATGCTCACTCACTGTATCCTGTCCCGTAACCACGCCCTAATCCATTTAAGGATATATTATCGATGATGCCATGCATTTCTACCTTTCTAATTAGTCTTTCGTGGGGAACTCTGTCGAAGGCTTTGCTAAAGTCGAGATATACCACATCATAATTGTGCCCCTCGTCCACCTATTCGAAAACTGATGAAAAGAATGTTAATAGATTAGTTAGACATGAACGCCTGCTTGTGAAGCCAAGTTGGGAATCATTGATCAACTTGTGCTTCTCCAGGTGGTTTCGAATAGAGTTTGAAATAATTTATTCTAGTAATTTACCTACTATTGATGTTAGACTGATTGGGTGGTAGTTAGAGGATAGTGATCTATCCCCCTTCTTGAAAATCGGTATTACATTCGCTATCCTCCAGGATTCTGGTACAACACCTGTTGTTAATGACATGTTAAACAACTTTGCTAAGGGCATACTAAGCTCTTCCTTACATTCCTTTAATACTCTGGCAAATATCTCATCAGGACCACATGACTCATTCGGCTTCAGTTTGTCTATTTGCTTATTAACATAATTACTAGTCACTACTATCTAGCTTAATTTGTTTTCTTCACTATCTCTGAATAGAGTCGGTGCCTCAGATATCATGTTTAAATTTTCGATGGTGAAAACTGTTGAAAAATATTTATTCAGATTATTGCTAAATTTCCCCGTCGTAATCAGTTAGCTCGCCTGTATCTGAACGTATTGGTCCAACCTTATCTCGTGTTTTAGTTTGATACATTTGGTAGAATCCTTTGGGGTTTCTTTTCGCCTCCCTTGCTATCTTCAGTTCATAATTCCTCTTCGCTTTTCTTATCTCAGCCTTACCCCTACCGGCCAATACCTTATAATATTATAATACTCCCAGAGGTAAATTTCGCCACGATTTATCCTTCTACCTTTGGCCAATAATGTTCTTTAAATAATTATTTATCTATTTAGGGTCATTGTTATCTGATCTGAGTTTTTTGTATGGTATGTTCTGCCTTTGTGCATTGAGTAACTCATTATTTAAATTGTCGTGGAACTCGGCAATCTCAGATCTCGTTATCAGGTCTGTGTCATCTGTCAGGTTCACACCCAAGCGCGACACCCCCTCTCTCAGCTACCTCTTTAAACTATCAAAGTCTGCCCTTTTGAAATCTAGGACTTTAATGGAATTCCCTTTACGTCTAACCTGAAAATCTAACTGGAATCTAATTTCTTTGTGATCGCTGTTTGGAAGTTCGTTCCCTACGTCGTCATTGCTAATGAGGTTATCTCTGTTCAACAGAACTAAATCGATTATATTATTACCCCCGGTGGGTTCGGTTATATGTTGACTTAGGAAACAGTCCTGGATCGTTTCGAGGAAATCCTCTGATACTGAGTTACCCGTAAGGTCAGTCCAATCTATTTGGCCAGGGTTAAAATCGCCTACTATACAGACTTTTTGTGTATGGAAGCCCTGCGCATTTCATCCCAGATAAGTCGCTCATTATCTCTATCAAGATTGGGAGGTCTATATATTACTCCTATGATTAATCTTTTCCTACCGTCGATTAATTCTATCCAAATTGTTTCTGTATTCCGCTCAGTTTTTATTTCCTTATTTATTTCGCACTTTAGATTATCCCTGACATAGATGGCTTACTCCGCCTCCTTTCCTGGACGGCCTATCGGTATGGAGCAATTTGTAATCCATAATTTGGTATTCGACAGGTAACTCACGTGAGTCTAGGTTGATCCATGTTTCAGTGAATGCTATTATATCGATTTTTTGGTACATACCAAGGCCCCAATATCATCCATTTTGTTTCTCACACTTCTACTGGTCGCGTAGTAGACATTTAAGTTAGTCGTGTTCTGAGTCCTCCCTTTACCGCGTTTAGGTTTAAACTCCCTGTTTAATTTAGTTTTGTCATCATTCCTAACACTGTAATCTTTCACTTTGTTTACCCGCTCACACTGCAGTCTCCTCCGCCCCCGTGCCCATGTGTTCCCCTAGCAGTTTAAAGACTTCGATATCTTTTGAACTGCCCCCTCTAGAGACCCAGCCAGGGTTGCCACCCCATCCCGAGACAGGTGTGCCCCATGCCTACCATAAAGGTCCCTTCTGCTATAGAAGTTGTCCCAGTTGTCAATGAATGGGACTGATATTGACTTGCAATATCCGTCAAGACGGCCGTTGACACCAACTGCCCTTGACAATGATTCATTGCTAACTCTCCTTCTAGGCAGGACACCACATACAATAGGGATCCCTCCGTTAGTCCTAATACGATATATAGCTGTCTTGAACTTATCAAGAAGTTCTTCAGTCCTACACCGACCAATATCATTGCCTCCTGCACTGAGGCAGATAATGGGTTTGTTCCCATTACCAGACAAGATATTGTCCATCCTGTCAACTATATCCCCCACCCCAGCCCCTGGGAAACACATCCTTATCCTATTTTTATTTTTACCACAAAAGGCTCTGTCCAAGTACCTTACCTGTGGGTCACCAACAATTAAAGTTTTTACACCTTCCTTGTCAGCCCTGTCCCCAACTGTACTAACGTCCAATTCGTTTATCAAGGGACTGAACGAGTTGGTATACTTTGCTGTTGTTGTCATTGTTGTTGTATCCTTGGTGTGTTTCTTCACTACCAGTTTGGTCGTCCCTCTCCTCACAACCTTCCATTCCCCAGAGTTATCGTCATTCACCGGCTTTCCTTGTCTCGTTTCTTCCATCATCTTTGCCACCTCTTCCCTTAATTTCAAGTTTTCTTCTGCTAATTTCAGGTTTTCTTTTCTTGGTACTCTCTAACTCGGCCCACTGAGGGGCGTAACCCCGTTCATCAGTAGCACTAGCCATATCTGATAATTATCCCCGGGAGTAGAGCTAAGCAGCCCTGACCTTTCCTCTCTGTGAGTCCTAGAAGAGGGTGTGAAGGTTTTAACACATGTAAGGGAGCAAAGAACAAAAAATGGAATGATATTATAATGGTGCCCGACAAGACTAAAGGCACAAAAACATTTTGGACTTCCATAAACAAGATGATGGGGCATAACAAGCAAAAAACACCATACATTAAAGACCATATTGGAACAAAAATGTAGGAGGAAAATGAATAAGAGTCAGCATTCAAAAGGGTAAGAGTTTTTAAAATATCAAATGAGGAAAATGAAGATTTTGATAGTGAACACGAAGAAAGTATAGAAGATGAAATGGGAAGACACATACATAGAATCACCCCAAAGCAACATATAGACTATAATTTACTACCTAATAATCAAGTAATAACTATGGGAGAAATGATGCACTGTCTGAGGAAGTTTCAGACAAAAGGTCCCCGGTCTCACAGATATTACACGAAATATGATCATACATCTACCCGAAAACATCTTTAAAACATTATTGAACATCTATAACGCATGCTTAATAACGGGTTACTTTTCAGACAAACTACGATATGCTAAAATAATATTTATTCCCAAGGAGGGTAAGGACAATAAGGAAATATTAAACCACAGGCCAATATCTTTATTAGAAATTACCAGGAAACTACTGGAAAAAAAATAAATTTAACACTTATAACCTTTTTAACACAACAAGGGAAAGCAAACAATAGACAACATGGATTTATGCCCAATAGAAATACTCTAACTGCAATAGCTACAATAACGGAAATAATGTCAATAGAAAAAGGCAAGGGGAACCAGATCAATATAATTTTAAGGGACGTCTCTGAGGCTTTTGATAAAGTTTGGTATCTGGGCTTAAAATATTAAAATTGTGACTTAACGAACACTTGCTAAGAATATTGTGTGACTATTTAGATGATAGGAGAGCACAAATTCAAATTGGAAACTTTAAGGGAACTATGTTTAATCTCGAGAGTGGAGTACCTCAAGGAGGATGCCTTTCTTCAACACTATATACAATTTATACCTCAGACACACCTCAACCAACCCCCTTTAGCGAATATGTAATGTTTGCTGATGATATCATTCAAATAGTATCATACTCAGGAAAATCAACCCAATTTATGGCACTCTACACGGCAACAGCGATAAAAAACATAAATGAATTTGTAAAAATATGGAAAATCAGGCCAAATAAGAACAAATTCAAGATAATAACAATAGCCAAGATCAAATCAAGTCCAGTAATAATCGACCAGGAACTATACCCATACGACAATGAAGGCAGAATGCTTGGACTAAAACTAACAAAAAGAGGATATATGACATACATAAAAGATAAAGAACGACAGGCAAGAATAAGATTATCAAAAATAAAACGATTTAAGAACCTTAGCATAAATAACAAAAGAAAGATTTATATAGCCCTTGTCAAACCAATTATAGACTACCACCACAGTACAAAATATAGCCCTCAGATTTATTTATAACATAAAATATACAGACCACATCAATAATGAACAGCTCCACAAGAGAGCAAACCTCCTAGCAATCAATGCAGAAATACATAACAAAGCCGCAAATATTTGGAACAAAGTGACTGAACTTAACACAGAAACTTACCAAAACTGGATAAATAATATAGATAATGAAGATATCCAAGAACACAGTTGGTTTAAATCAGCCAGAAAGAAAGTAATTGAACCATCTCCTGCCCCAATATACACATAAAACATTAATTGAGAGAATAAAAGATGAGAGTGACCTACCAGCTCCGCTAAGAACCTGGCAGGCCTCTCCATACAGTGTACTTTTAGACTAACAAAAGTAACATTTAATTAACACATTAGCCAAAAACAAAAAAGTGACTCCCCTCCCAGCCACACAAGGACCTGGGAGGGCTCACTAACTCCGTCACAGTAAAAAAAAAAAAAAAAAAGTATAATAAGCAGCACTATATAAATAAACCAATACTAATACAAAGGTCTGACGACCTGAGGGAGCAAAACAAAGAAAACAAGAACAATAGAAAAGATGAAGCGATCTGGTTGAGCCCAGCTTCTTTCTACTCCTACTGTATTTCAGTTTCGTCACTTTTCTTCAATTCCTAGTAATCTTCTTTCACCTCATAACTCATGACTCCAAAGCCAAAGCCACGGGCATTACTTTTACATCACTGAAGACAGAAGACGGAGTCACGCTCGTCACTAGTCGAGGTCGGGAGGGAGACTTCCCTCCCCAGCACTGCGTCTCCAGCTAGCAGAGTCTCCCACAGGAGATATAGTCCAGCACTCCCTTCAACAGCACCTGCTGGGCCTCCCTCAGGTCACACGTGAGTCATTTGTCACTTACGGTGGGAAGTGTATCCAGTCCATGCCATTCAGTTAATTTATAAATAGTTGTATTGAAGTGGTGTTTAGAAGATTCCCGCTACGAATATAATATACAGCTAAATAACTAACCGGCCACGCTACCAAACTTCCTCACTTTATCCTACAGCTAGTAACTTCTTACTTTTATTTTCACAGTAAATCCCCCTCATTACACGAGGGTGCATCTTGGGTGAGGTGGAGTTCTTGGTTTACACAATTTCGACACCTTGTCAATGCCATGTGACTGACAATAAAAAGTGGTGCAGGGATCATTTGGGCTCTGCCAAGTTTGTCCTTCAAAGTGCATCACACCATTCTTCAGAGAGTAACATTCTCTCAGCTCATTCATATTGTTTTCCTCACTATCCCTCCAGCCAATGTTTTACACTCATTGTTCCCACGTTGTAAGTCTACCAGACCACTAGGACAGTTAGGAGGCAAGTCAGAAGTTGTGGTATCCTCGTTCAGGTCTACCATGAAGATATCCGCAAGATTAATCGCAGGGCTTAGCTCGGTCAGGGTCTCAGCCGTTTCATCCTCATCACTGGGCTCGGTCAGAGTCTCAGTTGTTTCATCCTCATCCCACGCCACATCCGCACCCTCAGTCAAAGGTTCATCAGAGGAAGGGGAACCATGAGGAATATTGTGCTCAGAAAGGACTGCCACCTTCGCCATTGACCTAGTGACAGCACAGATGGGGAAGGTCTCCGGTATCACTCTCTCAAGTTTCACAGTCAGTGGCTCATATTCAGGGACGACAGACAAGATAGGGTCCAACTTTACTCTATCCACAGCCAAGTCATTCCTAAGAAGGAGTTCTACCTCAGGCACTGGCAGCTCATCTACCAGGCCAATGTACGCTGTACCCTTGCACAAGTCACAATTAAGCTCGACCTCCACCAATGGCACAGAGAAACGACCACCTGCACCCCTCAACACAACATGGGTATCAATTTGACAATCACCAGGGTTCGGGTTTAGTAATAGAGTAAGAGAAGCACCAGTGTCACGCAGAACCCTCAAGGCATTCAACTTTACAATACCGGAGGAAATGAAAGACTGGTATCAAGAGGGGTAAAAGCGGGTGAAAGGTTCCCTGCCGGTTGAGCTACAGAATGCGACATCACACACGCAATCATACCACTCTCACAACTGGAACCTGAGTTCCGTTTAGTCTCCTCGGCTCTCGAGTCAGATACTACCACCAGTGCATTCATTCACATCCCCTTGTTTAGTACAACACTGGCTAACTATGTGACCCAATCTGCCACAGTTTGTACATTATTTCTGAGGGTTATAATTAGTTTTGTTACCTTGGCCCTGAGGAGCAGGTTTGACACAAGAAGCGTTTTGAGAGTTATCAAACTTGTGGAAGATTACCACCATTTACTCTAGCATATTTTCTATTACGATTCCTGGGGTTCAACACGTAGTCGTCTGCCACAGCAGCCGCTGCCGTGAGACTGGTAATTTGCTTATCCCTCAAGTGATCTGCTATGCTAGGCTCGATCTTTCACAAGAAGTTTTGAAAATGGACCAATTTTCTGAGGGAGTCAAACGTATCCACATTCATGGAATTAAGCCATTGACTAAACGTCTTGGTCATATCATGAAGGAACTCCGTGTGGGTTTGATCCGCCCTTTTGTGTACTTTACGGAAGCGCTGCTTGTACGCTTCTGGTTTCAACTGGTATGCACTAAAGATAGCAGTTTTGAGGCAATCATAATTTTGTCTTACGTCCGGGTCTACCGAGACATAAGTTGTGAGTGCACGGCCTCCCAGGGCAGTTCGTAGCATGAAAGGCCATTGTGACTTGGCCATCTCATACAGTTGGCGACTTCTTCAAATAATTCAAAGAAATTCTTAACACTGTCCTCAGAAAATGGAGGAATTGCATTCGCATTAGACAAGCCTGAAGGAGGAACGGAAATAGGAGGGGAAACAGGATTAGCAGACTGCTGAAACAGACATTTTGTATTCATAATCTAGCCCAGCCTTTTCATGATCAAGCTTAATCTTCTCCAACTCTAACATCTCCGCTGCAGTGAACATAAGAAAATAAGAATGGAGGAAACTGCAATGGGCCTATTGGCCCACACAGGGCAGTCCCATTTACACCTAACCCCAATTGCTCATATATCCATCCAACCTGTGTTTGAAGCTATTAAGCGTATTCGAGTTAATGATGACATTTGGTAACTTGTTCCACTCGTCCACTATTCTATTTCCAAACCAATGTTTACCTATTTCGCCCCTGAATCTAAATTTGTCTAATTTAAAACCATTTTTACGAGTTCGCTCCTGGTTGGATAGTTTGAGTACCTTTGTTCAGCCCTGACTTCCATTTATACACCTCCAACATATCTCCCCTCACTTTACGTCTCTCTAGGGAGTGCAAGTTAAGATGCTTTAACCTGTCTCTGTACTCAAGGTTCCTAATACCCGGGGCTAGTCTTGTCATTCTCTTCTGAATACTTCCCAAGGATTCTATATCCATTCTGTAATACGGTGACCAGAATTGAACTGCGTAATCCAAGTGAGGTATCATAAGCGCAAGATATAGTTTTAGGATGACCATGCTAGTCCTGTAACTAACACTCCTTTGTATGAACCCAAGTACTTTATTAGCCTTGTTTCGAGCAAAAACACATTGTTTACTTGGCTTAAGATTCCTACATATCATTACTCATAAATCCTTCTCGCAGTCGGATTTCTCAATAACATCGTTATTCATCTGGTATCTGGTTTCCCTGTTTATATCTCCTAAACTGAGTATTTTACATTTGTCCACATTGAATTTCCTCTGCCATTTTTCAGACCATTCGTAAAATTTGTTTAGATCTTCCTGTAGTTGTGCGGAGTCCTCGTCAGATATAATTACACGCCCAATTTTAGTGCTATCAGCAAATTTACTTAAGTTGCTGTCTACGCCGATATCTATGTCGTTTATGTATATAATAAATAATACTGGTCCAAGTGCTGAGCCTTGGGGAACTCCACTAGTGACGTTGCTCCAATCGGATTTAGTGCCGTGAATGCTCACTCGCTGTTTCATGTCCTGTAACCACGTCATAATCTATTTTAGAATATCTCCCTTTAATGCCATGAGCCTCCACTTTTCTTATTAGTCTTTCGTGGGGGACTCTGTCGAAGGCTTTGCTAAAGTCGACATATACCTCATCATAATTGGGCCCCTCGTCCACTGATTCGAAAACAGATGAAAAGAATGTTAATAGATTAGTTAGACATGAACGCCTGCTTGTGAAGCCATGTTGGGAATCATTGATCAATTTGTGCTTCTCCAGGTGATTTCGAATAGGGTTTGAAATGATTGCTTCCAGTAATTTGCCTACAATTGATGTGACACTAATTGGGCGGTAGTTAGAGGATAGTGATCTATCTCCCTTCTTGAAAACCGGTATTACATTTGCTATCCTCCAGGGCTCTGGTACTGCACCCGTTTTCAAGGACATGTAAAACAACTTTGCTAAGGGCATACTGAGCTCTTCTTTACATTCCTTTAATACTCTGGCAAATATCTCATCGGGACCTGGAGACTTATAAGGCTTTAGTTTGCCTATTTGATTACTAACATCATTACTGGTTACTACTATCTCGCGTAATTGTATTTTCTTCAATATCTCTGTATAGATTCGGTGCCTCAGGTATCATGTTTAAATTTTAGGTGGTGAAAACTGTTGAAAAATATTTATATAGATTATTGCTCATTTTTCCATTGTTATCAGTTAGCTCGCCGGTATCCAACTGTATTGGTCCAATCTTTTATCATCATTTAGTTTGATACATTTGATAGAATCCCTTGTGGTTTGACTTCGCCTCCCTTGCTTCCTTCAGTTCATATTCCTCTTAGCTTTCCTTATCTCGGTCTTAACCCTACCGGCCAATACCTTATAATAATCTCAGAGGTAAACGTCACCACGATATATTCTCCTACCTACAGCCTTCCTTTATCCAATAATGTTCTTTAAATAATTATTTGTCCATTTAGGTTCACTGTTGTTTGATCTGAGTTTTCTGTGTGGTATGTTCTACCTTTGTGCATTAAGTAACTCATTATTTAAATTGTTGTGGAACTCGTCAACCTCAGATCTCGTTATCAGGCCATCCTGAACCGTCAGGTCTCAAGGTATGGTGAGGTCGCCCTCTGTGGGTATATTGTGTAAGGTCACCTCACGTGAGGTCATGTAATTCACCCCCATGCATGATATCCCTTTCTCAGCTGCCTCTTCAACCTATCAAAGTTTGCCCTTCTGAAATCTGGGACTTTAGTGGAATTTTCCTTGTGGCTGCCCCGAAATTCTTACTCGAATTTAATTTCTTTGTGATCGCTGTTCGCAAGTTCGTTCCCTACCTCGACATATGCTGGCTTAGAAAAAAAGTCCTGGATTGTTTCATGAAAATCCTCTGATTCTAAGTTACCCATAAGGTCAATCCAGTCTATTTGGTTAAAGTTAAAGTCGCCTACTATGCAGACTTTGATATGTATGGAAGTCCTGACCACTTCATCCTAAATAAGTCGCTCATTAACTCTATCAAAATTAGGAGGTCTATATATTACTCCTGTGATTAATTTTTCCCTACCATCTATTTATTCTATCCAAATTGTTTCTGTATTCCGCTCAGTTTTTATTTCCTTATTTATTTTACTCTTCAGATTATCCCTGACATAGATTGCTACTCCTCCTTTTCTAATCTGCCTATCGGTATGGAATAATTTGTAACCTGCAATTTGGTATTCGTCAGGTAACTCACATGAGTCTAGGTTTATCCATGTTTCGGTGAATGCCATTATATCGATTATTTCGGTACATACCAACGCCCTGATTTCATCCATTTCGTTTCTCATACTTCTACTGTTTGCGTAGTAGACATTTAAGTTACTCGTGTTCTGAGACCTCTCTTTGTCGCGTTTAAATTTAAACTTCCTGTCTAATTTAGTTCTGTCATAATTCTTAGCACAATTTCCCTGTAACCTTTCACTTTGCTTGCCCTCTCCCACTGTAGTCTCCTCCACCCCCGTGCTTATATGTTCCCCTAGCACTTTAAAGACTTCGACATCTTTTGAACTGCCCTTTCTAGAGAACCAGCCAGGGTTGCCACACCATCCCTAGATATATCCACTCCATCTTTAGCATAAAGGTCCCTTCTGCCGTAGAAGTTGTCCCAGTTGTCAGTGAATGGGACTGATATTAACTTGTGTTGTGGGGGAAGAGGGTCGGCGTGTGAGGACAGACGACCCCCTGGCCACTCTGTTAAGTTAGCTGGAGCAGTTGAGGAGAAAGATACACGTTTTAAAGAGGAACATCGAAGCCCTCAGGACTGAACTCCTTCAGGTAGGTGTCCTGCTCGGCAGGACACATGCGAAGGAGGAGCAGAGGTGGAGAGTGGTAGTCTCCAAGTTGACTAGGGTCAGACTGAGAAAAGCTGACCAGGGTTTGGAGTGCAGTAACTCCTACCAAGTGCTGGAGGAAGCTGGCGAGGAAGAGAAAGGCAGGACAAGAAAGAGAAGACGCAGGACGGTGTGTTGACAGGTGAGAAGGGGGCAGTTGTTCAAACTCTGCCCACTGGTAAGGTCGTGGGAGTTGAGGACAGCCAGGTGAGGTTCTTTAATAGGACTTTTTGTGCAAGAGATAAGAAACGTAGGACTAGAGGGTGTTTTCCTGGGGCTGGGATTGGGCATGTACCTGAGAGGATAGATAAGGTTTTGTCAGTGGAGGGTACCAAGACAGTAATGTGTCTTAGTGTAGGTGGTTACGGCATAGGAAAGGTTAGGAGTGAGGAACTTTCCAAGAGGTATTGGGAGGCGCTAGGGAAGGGATCCTGATAGTATGTGGTGTCTTGCCTAGAAGAGGAGTTGGCAGTGAATGGCTGTCCAGGGCAATTGCTATAAATTGCCGACTGGAAAAACATTGTGCAAACAATGGTTGGGCGTTCATTGATAACTGGCAACCATTTCATGGCAACGCCTACCTGTACAGTCGAGACGCAGTGCACATGTCTTGCGCGGGGGTAAAGACGTTGTCTGCATCCCTGAAGTGTGAAATTGTCACTCCGAAGGGAAGGTTTCGCAAGTAAAGAGAGGTCGGGGTAAGTGGGAGTAAAAAAACAAGCAGGTCCTGGGAAGTAAATTTTTTTACTCAGGACCAGGGAAGGGTAGGTTTAAATGTATACTATACAAGCAGTACGAGCATTAGGAATAAAATAGACTTGCTGAGAGCGGTTGTATGTACCGAGAATGTAGACGTCATAGCAATCACCGAAACTTGGATGATTCTGGCGAGCAAGAACTTCTTATCAGAGGACCGTAAAGAAGGGTACAACCTTTTTCACAAGACAGGAACGGTAGGATGGGGGGAAAGTCGCACTCTTCGCCAGGGATACAATAAAATGTCGTATTAATAATTCAATAAAGGGTGAAATAGGAACCAAGTCTTTATGGGTAGAAATTGCGGAAGAATGGGAAAAACTAGTTATGGGAGGGATTTACAGCCCCCCCCCCCCAATCTTGGGAAAGAGGCAGCTCAGCCTATATGGCAGGAAATGAGTAGGACAGCAAAATACAATAACCGGCGACACAACACTTGATCATGACTATAATATATTCACGAGTATACTATGTAAAGCACAGGAACAAAATATACTATGCAGAAAAATTAGGTCAAATAAGAATGAGCCAAGGTGGATGACCAAAAAACTTAAACATGACATAGGAATAAAGAAAGGAATTTATAAAAAATTAAAGGAAGGGGAGGAGCATCTCAGAAATAGGTATAATGAACTATCTAGGAATGTTAAGAAAAATGTAAGGAAGGCAAAGAGGGATTATTACGAAATCAAGATAGCAAGAGAATCCAAGGCGAATCCCAAGGGATTTTTCCAGGTATATAGGACAACGGTCAAGGACAAGGTAGGGCCTTTAAAATCAGAGAGAGGGGAAGTGATCGATGATAGTGAGAAAAGAAGCAGAGCATTAAACAGCTACTTCTTATCAGTTTTAACAAAAGCAAATTCAAGAGGAAATGCCAGAGATGGAACTGATATTTAGGGGAAAAGAAGAAGAGAAATTAAAGAATATCACTATCAGAAAAGAGGATGTAAATATATTAAAGAAGACAAAATCCCCAGGGCCAGATGAAATTTTCCCTCGAGTTTTGAAAGAGTGTAAGGGACAGATTAGCGGACCCATCGTAAATTAATTTACAATAATCATTAGACACGGGAGTTGTGCCAGACTTGTGGAAACAGGCAAATATAGTATCCATATTCAAAAAGGGAGACAGAGCATCAACTTTAAATTCCCGGCCGATTAGTTTGACGTCAATAGTGGGGAAATTTCTAAATCAATTATAGCAAATGGCATCCGATCGCATTTAGAGAAAAAACAAATTAATCTACGACTCTCAACATGGGTTTACAAAGGGAAAATCTTGTCTAACAAATCTGCTAACCTTTTATAAGAAAGTCTTCGAGGTAGTAGATAATGACGAAAATTACAATGTTATTTACTTTGACTTTAACAAAGCGTTTGACAGAGTACCACATCAGAGGCTTCTGAAAAAAGTTAAGACTCATGGTATCGAGGGGAAAGTTTTAAAGTGTATACAATCATGGCTCACCGATAGAACACGGAGCGTCAGCATCGATGGTGTTAAATCTGAGTGGGGCTGTGTAACCAGTAGGGTTCCCCAGAGGTCAGTACTGGGATCACTCTTGTTCATAATCTACATAAACGATCTACTGTAGATACTGGGATCAGCAGTGACATAAGCAAGTTTGCGGATGACACCAAAATAGGGCGGCAGGTTAATTCAGGGCTTGATGCAAATGCACTACAGGAGGATTTAAATAAACTGCAAGAGTGGTCAGAAAAATGGCAAATTAAATTCAACACCAGCAAGTGCAGTGTACTTAATATTGGAAGAACAAATACTGCCAATGTATACAGCCTTAACAACACCAACCTATGAAGTTTGATGTTACAAAGTCACGAGCGCCTATACTGTATAGGTGATAAGGTAAAGGGTTAAAAAGGGAGAGAGAGAGAGAGAGAGAGAGAGACTATATGAAGAAAATAGAGAGATAAAGTAAAACATAACAGAGATAAATGCTTACAAGCTCTTCAAAAATAGAGGTGCATGAATTAGGTACACTATTAGACGGTGAACAACGCTGTCCTGGGTAGAGTTACACTGAATACAGCAGGACTTCCGAGGCAAATTAGCAAAGTCATACGTTTTTAACCAAAAGACTTCAGCATTATGTTGACAATTACAATTAACAGTCTCCAAAATATTTACTTCTCAGATTACTTATTGAAAGTCATACTAAGTACATTCGTGAAACCCTTACAGTAACTGCAGAAGTTTGATACTGTGGGTTACAAATAGTGTAAGAAAGATATAATATTCATTGTTGTAATATTCAACGCATGACGTACTGGAAGAATTCAGTGCAGAAAGAGGTAAGAATATAATTCCCGGAGTGAAATACTGTTGAAATTTATGTTCAATAACCGAGCTCAATATTCAGTCGACATTAAACTTTGAACCACTGGACGGCCACAGCGAGAACCACAATAAACACGAGAAAGAGAGATCATAATAACTGGATATAGAATAACAGATTGAAAAAGACTATTAAAGGAAATATTGGACCATAAAAACGAGGTAGTTAAAAAGTGTATGAGTTTCGTTATTGTCTGTGGGATATGAAGGGTCATAATCTAGAATCAAAGTACCTAAAACAAACTGTGATCTGATCATGGTTGAGGCTCAGGCAACGCTGGCTTATAACCTGCCAGCTAGAGACTGGTGAACTTAAAGATCGGTCTATAAATCACAGCGGATGCAAATAATGCCCAGTCATAAACCAACAAAAAGTTTGATATCAATATTTCGTTCTGTAATCTAGGGAGAAATTTCTTGCCTGTTTTCTAAACAGGCAACAATCAACTACAAAACATGGCAACAATTGAAGAACAAGATGAAAATATAGTTGTATTAACCACATACTGATACGATGCCTATGATAGACCTCAGATTGACAGGACTCTCTAAAATCTGTTACGGCTCAGAGATAGCGAATATTGAGGCAGCAATGTTACAATGGTGGTCGCCTGGCAGGTGCACCACTAACTGTAAACCTACAGTATATGTTGATGATATAGGTTTGTTATGTCATGCATACATACATACATACATACATACATACATACATACAGACATACATACATACATACATACATACATACATACATACATACATACATTCATACATACATACAAACATATATACATACATACATACTTCTACTGGGTGCAACAAATGTCAGAAAACATAGGGATTCAAACGCATAAGTTATTTTTTACCGTTAATCTAATAAATACTAAGTATAGCTTCATAAACACGAATATTGTTTTTTTTCTCTTTCGATATACTGGTTGTTTAGAGTAGATATGACGGCTGATTTTTCCTTAAAATAAGATAAATGAGTTTAAAGCATTCGGCATGTATGTTTTGCCTCAAGTCATCCAAGGTTCTCGGCTGAGTTTTGTACACAACAGATTTGAGGTGAGTCCGCAGATAGTAGTCCAGAGGGGTCAAGTTTGGTGACCGAGGTGGCCGGTCTACTGCATTTCTCCGTCCTGTTAGAAGTAAAGAGTTCTTCTTTGGTTAGTGGAGCATCATCAATAACTGGCTGATGGAAAGTTGTGAGTATACTATGATATGCAACTAAAGAGAGAGAAATACAGAAAAAATATGGTGCAGCAAGTCCATGTTGCTGCCTGTACCATGCGTGAATTTCTCTGAACGTGACTATTAACTGGCCAAAGAGGTTCAAACCGACGGGTACAGTCAACTATAAAGCGATTTACATGTCCATTGAGGTAAAATATTGCCCCGTCACTGAACATAATAACACCCATGAAGTTCTTACTTCAATAAATATTGTATAGGTGAAAGTGATCCTTTTCAGTGTTCGTCGGTAGGAGCTTCTTGAAACTCTTATATCTTGGGATATTATTCCAGTTGCTTGTATTGGAGTATTAATACCCTATTTCAGCACCAAATTAAATATACAGTACTTCGCTTACAGGTCGGTAGCGCACACTTGCAGTGTCTCTGAAGTTAAAAATCTAGCTTCTCTCAAGATGTAAATTATTAAATTGATAATAAACTGACGGTAACTGTCTTATTTTCCATAAATAAACATTATTTTAACTGTCTCGGTTTTTGTTAATGCCTACAATCTCTTCAACAATAGAGGTGCAATAATTATATACACTATGAGATGGTGAAAAACACTGTCCTAGGTAGCGTTACACTGAGTAGTACACCAGGACCTCTAAAGCAAATAGGGATAATCGCCTAATAACCGTTAAAAAGCACCGGACACTTTTGCAAATAGGGATAACGTTTTTCTTTTATTGCTACAACAAACTGGAAAATAATTTGTGTATGGCAAATTATACTCTGTTTAATTCAAGACATTGTTTACCACCATAAGATAGCCAAACTATACCTAATTAGGTTAGGTTAGGTTAGTTTAGGTTAGGATAGATTAGGTTATGTTAAGTTAGGTTAGGTTAGGCTAGGTTAGTTTAGGTTAGATTAGGTTAGGTTAGGTTAGGTTAGGTTTGTTTAGGTTAGATTAGATTAGGTTAGGTTAGGTTAGGTTAGGTTAGTTTTGGTTAGGTTAGGTTAGGTTAGTTTAGGTTAGGTTAGGTAAGGTTAATTTAAGTTAGGGTCATTTTTCTATAAAACTATTTACATATTCTTTGTGTATTTTGCTGATCTACTTGATTGTTTATGGTCAGTTAAAAATTTTCAAGTAATACATAGCATTTGTGCGCATTGGTTAATTATTTACTATATATATATATATATATATATATATATATATATATATATATATATATATATATATATATATATATATATATATATATATATATATATATATATATATATATATATTGTCACAATCCCAATATCCTTTATACCTGGGGAGTGAAACCTACCCCAAGTTATTAACAAATAAAGGAACAAATAGGGAACACGGCAATAATTATCCCCACAAAAACCTACTCAACTAAATGTACTTGAATAAGTAAGAACAAGTTGAAGTAAGTCACAAAAGGGAAGATAATTAATTAATTCAATTTATGTTCTAAAGGGAGTAATGACTAGCAAACAAGAATTTAATGGAATTAATGATTGTATATTAAAATAAGAGTGATGCCGGAAGGGTGAAAATATACCGTAAGGAGTTAGACCAAACGAATATTACTTAACATAACTATATTACACAGACATACAAAATATATACATACAACAATCCCTACAAAATAGTTATTTCCTACCAAACAGGAGATTCCTTACCACCAGGATCCCTTCCTAGGCCTAACTAAACGTGTCACTAATACCTGATACCCCTAGGGCATTGCAGAAGACTGGACAAGGCACTAGACAAGGGTCAAGGCTAGAGAACGAATGGACACGTCTACCATATGCCACGGTTTTTCGCTACTGGGGAAGCGTGCCCACGCGGTGGAGGAGCGCGTCTCATATCACGTGATCCAGGACATTTGCTAGATAGTTTATATAATTAATTAATACTACTCTTGAGTTGACTTAACAGAGTAACACAATGATGCATATTAATAACATACATAAATATACAATTAACCTAAGTAACTAAGAACAACAATAATATAATAAGTACAATTAACAAGTTATTAATAGCTTGTGTGGAATGGAGGCGTGAACATATGCCTCACGCCATGAGAGTTCCCGAGCGCTACAGGCACGTGACACCTCCCCCAAAAAAGTGAGCTTACAACTAACTGGAAGCGAAAATGGATATACAGCTACACAGTGAAAGTAATAACTAACACAATCAGTTTAAATCAATATGAAGCAAAATAATTCATAATATAAACACAAGGTACTCAATGACAATAAAACAAAAAAATAATTTGTATATAGACATAGTTTCTTAATAATCAGACTCGAGAAAGTGCATCAGCCAACACGTTCTCTTTTCCGCTGATATGGGAAATGTTCAAGTTATAGGGCTGAAGTGATAGAGCCCACCTCAAAAGTCTTTGGTTGGTATGTTTCATCTTGTCAACAAAAGTAAGTGGGTTATGATCAGTGAACACTTGAACGGGATAAGCAGTGCTGCCAATATATACTTTGAAGTTTTCTAGTGCCATGATCAGTGATAAAGCCTCCTTTTCAATGGTGGCATAGTTTCTTTGATATTTGTTAAATTTTCTAGAAAAATAGCACAGCGGATGAAGCACTTGATCACTCCCACCCTCTTGCAGAAGCACAGCACCGGCGCCAGTTTCACTGGCGTCGACATGGAGAGTGAACTGTTTCTGGAGGTCAGGGGCAAGTAGTACAGGAGCATTTGCCAGCAGGGATTTAAGATTCTCAAAAGATTCCTGGCAAGCCGTAGTCCACTTGAAGGTTTTCTTGCCACTCAGCAGGTCAGTCATGGGAGAGGCAACGGAGGAGAAGTTTGGACAAAAATGGCGGTAGTACCCCGCCATACCCAGCAACCTCATCACACTCTTCTTATCGCCTGGCACTGGATACTGTTGAATTGCCTCAATTTTGGCTGCTATAGGCTGGACTTCCCCTTGTCCGACCACATGCCCCAAGAAGGTGACGTGGGCATGGCCGAACTTAGTTTTGACGAGGTTCACCGTCAGTTTGCTTGCAGCCAGTACGGAGAAGGGGGCTTGTAGACGACTCATGTGATCTTCCCAGGAACTGCTGAAGACGATGAGGTCGTCTAGGTAACAGCGGACACCTTCCAGACCAGACGTGATGAAATTCATGAGGCGTTGAAAGGTTGCAGGGGCGTTCCGCATACCAAACGGAAGGACTGTGAATTGGTACAACCCCTCAGGAGTGACAAAAGCAGAGATGGCCCTGGAGCGTTCAGTCAGTCTTATCTGGTAGTAGCCCTGGAGGAGATCCAACTTGGTCACGTACCTTGCCTGTCCAAGATCGTCGATCACGTCGTCGATGAGTGGCAAGGGATAACCATCGGGTTCAGTGACAGCATTCACCTTGCGATAATCCACACACAGCTGCATTGACCCATTCGGCTTTGGAACTAGAACAACAGGGGATGCCCATGGACTGATGCTCGGTTCGACGAGGCCTAGCTATTGAAGATGCTGTACCTCGGCTCGCACACACTCCCGCTTGAAGGCATTAAGACGGTAGGGACGCTATCGGATTGGCTTGGCTCCCCTGGTCTCAACGTCATGCTCCAGCACTGAACAGGAGAGTGGGTAATCACCAACTATAATAAGATACTCCTGTAATAGAGACTTTATATTATTGGCTTGGTCACTAGAGAGATGGCACAACTTAACACTGGGGTCCTCCAAGATAGTCGAGTTTTCCACTTTTACACTAGACCCATTCATTATTTCAGAAAAACACTGATCTTTATCATCCTTACACTCTGGCACAATGATACAAGTTGGCAAGGATTGATCAACACAAGCAACTACTTTTCCCAGGGTTTCGTTACGAACATGATATGACTTTAAAAGATTGACATGGATAAGGCGTTTTTTCTTACGCTGTTCAGGGGTGCTAATCACATAATTCACGGACCCCTGTTTTTCTAGTACTTCATATGGATCACTGTATTTGGATTTAAAAGGGTGATCATGTAAGGGCTGGAAGGCCAACACCTGCTCCCCCACTTGGAATTCTCTAGGTTTTGCCTGATGGGCCTTATCAAAATGCAGTTTCATTTTCACCTGAGCACACCTTAAGTTGGACTGGGCAAGTTCCACAGCCAGACGCAAGTTCTCCTTGAATTGGACCACATATGAATCTAAGGGCGTCGCGCTCTGATCACTCAACCAACACTCTTTTAACACCTTAAGAGGCCCTCGCGCCTCATGTCCATAGACGAGCTAGAAGGGCGAGAATCCTAGCGACTCTTGTTTACTGTCCCGAACAGCAAACAAAAGCAGGTCAACTCCCTCGTCCCAATCCTTCCCAGTCTCCAGACAGAAGGTGCGCAACATGAGTTTTAGTGTCTGGTGAAATCTCTCTACCACCCCCTGTGACTGAGGGTGATAGGCCAAAGACCTCAACTGCCGGACTCCCAGGGTTTGCATTACCTGATTAAACAACCGGGAAGTAAAATTGGAACCCTGATCTGACTGCACCACTGTAGGAAGGCCTACTTGAGTGAAGAAGTGGGTTAAGGCTTTGATAACATTCTTCGCTGTGATGCGGCGCAAGGGAATGGCTTCAGGATAACGGGTTGCACAATCAATAATGGTTAGCAAGAACTGATGACCACGAGGGGTGTTAGGTAAGGGACCGACACAATCTATGACCACCTTACTAAAGGACTCTTCAATGACTGGGATAGGCTGCAGAGGGAATGGCTTAACACTGGGGTTCGGTTTCCCCGCTACCTGACAATCATGGCAAGTGCGACAGTAAGAGCAGACGTCTTTCTTCATCCTAGGCCAAAAGAACTGGGATAAAATTTTTGCATAGGTCTTCCTAACTCCTAAATGACCACCCACCCCATCATGAGCGATACTAAGTACGTCCTGCCGCAAAGGTTTGGGAATAACAACTTGATGATGAACTAACCAAGGGTGATTGGCAGGAGAATTGGAGGGACGGAACTTCCGCATTAATACACCAGACCTAGTGTAGTAGCAATTTGATTCTTGCTCAGCTTCTGTCTCAGTAACTGACCTATTGAGAAAACCTACTAGCTCAGGATCCCCTGCTTGTAGCTCAATAAACTTACTCCTAGTGATGGGAGAGGAACCAAAACTAGTGACATCTGGGTTCCAATGTCCATCAGAACTAATCTGGAGGTTATCTGGTTGTGGGGAATCCTCAAAAAATCCACTGAGACCATGATCAGTATGGTCCGGCTGGATAAGATTATCCTCGGACTTCTCACAGTCCTGGAGGGAAACTTCATCAATTCACTAGTCTCTTCTACCTCTGTACTGCGGCTCATGCTACGGGTCACAGCACACGCAGGGAACAACCCTGGAAAGTCTACTTCTAACTGCACAGTATTATTCTCGGCAGTGGGACAAGATGAGATCACAACATTAGGGAACATCATGTCGCCAACGAGGTCATTTCCTATCAATAGAGAGACCCCTTCCACAGGTAAGCTATCTACTACTCCTAACGTGACATAGCCTGACTTTATGGATGACCGCAGGTACACTTGACAAAGGGGAATACGCGACCCACCGGTCAAACCGTTCACAAGCACCCAGCTACCAGCATAGCATGAATCCAGGAATGGAGCAGCTTCTTTAGTAACACGAGATAAGGCTGAGCCTGTGTCTCTCAAGAGTTTAACAGAAGTGGGTTGACTGAATTGATCCAAAGCTAAGGAACCAGGAGAACAAAATGGTTCAAAGGTTGATATCATAGAAGAGGGGGAAGCATCCAGGGCAACAGTCTGACTGAGGGCAGTGACACAGGGCTCCAATAATTTCTCCGATTGCTCGGCCACCCTGACCAAAAGAGTGGGGGATCCTTGGTGAGAGGAATTTATTTTCTTTAACTTGAGACAGTCGCTGATGACATGTCCTGGCTTCTTACAGTACCTACAACCAAACTTTCTCTCACCAGTAGGGGTAGATCCACCTGTCTCATGGACCATTGGCTCATCCGGGGTAGATGATGCAGAACCTGAGGGTCGGGTCGGTATGACAAGAGGCAGGGACCCCGGTGTAGATGTTGGTGTGGGCCGCTTGAAGGAAGTGAAGGACTGGGACATGGGAGCATAAGACCTGGAACTTACATTTCTATTAGTTAAGGAATAATGGTCAGCCACTGGACCAGCATCAGCCAGGGTACAGATACCTCTCTGATCCAAGTGTGCTCGAATGTTGCCTGGGATACACTTTCTAACCTCCTCTAGCAGGATTAGTTCAACAAGCTTGTCATGTTCTACATGGGCAGACTCACTTTCAATCCACCTCCGACAAAGGACCTGTTTCTGCCTGAAGAACTCCACAAATGTTTGTTTGTCAGTCTTCCGGCAGTTACGGAACTGTTGCCGGTAGGCTTCAGGAACAAGTTTATAAGCGCTCAAAACCGCGGACTTAACAAGGGCATAGTCTAGACATTGATCCTCAGAGAGGGCAGAAAACACATCTAATGCTCTACCAGTGAAAGATCTATAAATAAGTTGAGACCATTGAGAAACAGGCCACTTGTTAAGTCGGGCAATTTTCTCAAAAAGAGAGAAGAACTTGTCTGGTTCTTCCTCATTAAATTTAGGAACACTGTGAGACATTTGTCTACACTGAATGTTGAAGTATTACTACCCTGAGCCAAACCTCGTTGTTTGAGAGTTTCCAGCTCCACCTCGAGTCTCTTGAGTTCAACTTGTAAGGCCAAACTACTTGGTGTAACAATTTCCTCTGAATTTCCCGACGGTTGGGCTATGATTTCATTGTCAATAAGGTAGTTGAGGACAGCCTCTTCTAACCTAGCCTTATTCATGGAAGAGCGGCATTCTACTTCATAATAAGCAGGGAGGGATTGCCACTCTGCCTTAGTAAGCCCCTTCAGTACTTCGGCTGAAGGTGAAGCCAAAAAGCTTTCCAGGTCAAACATGTTGAACTCAAAATCGAGTAGAGAAAAAAAAGTAACTGTGGCAGCTAAGCTAACTAGCTAGCTAATTAATAATATTAAAATGCAATCAACTGTGAAACACAGCAAGGGATTAACCAAACACCTGGTACACAAGATAAGGGTTAACTCACCAGTAGCTTAAGCAATAACAGGAGCAATATAAATGAACACTGTGAACACAGCAACTTGCATCCAAAAATACTTAGCGATGAAACAACTCCTGGCGAGTAACAACACTTGATATGACACAACAATGGTTAGTTCCCGGACACAGGCCCCCACTTGTCGCGATCCCAATATCCTTTATACCTGGGGAGTGAAACCTACCCCAAGTTATTATCAAATAAATGAACAAATAGGGAACAAGGCAATAATTAATAGCTTGTGTGGAATGGAGGAGTAAACATATGCCTCACGCCATGGGAGTTCCCGAGCGCTATAGGCACGTGGCAGGTCAGAGGGTAAGGTGACCCAACCTTCTCACCTGGTTACAATTCTTCTTAATTACAAAATTGTCCAGTTTGTACATGCCATTACTCAAATTCATGTTGAATGCTTCGGTATGTTTAATGAGACTAGATTCTATGATGTTCCTACTATCAATTGAATTACATGGTAATATTGAGGAGGCATTATCCCAGTCAATGCAATGCTTGTTATCCCTCAAATGAACAAACAGAGCATTGGATTCCTGGCCTGTCCTAACACTATATTTATGTTGTTTAAGTGTAGTTACAAGATCTTTACCTGTCTGGCCTAAGTAAAACATATTACATTCCTTGCAAGGAATTTTATAAATGCAACCAATTGAGTTGTTGGGGGAGTTCTTGATTAACATTTGTTTAACAGTGCATGAGTTTTTAAATGCCACATTGACGTTCCAGGTTTTTAGTTGTAAAGGAATGTGTGAGAAATTTTTGTGAAATGGTAATATTAAGATATTCTTATGGTCATGGGTGGGCTTGGGATCAGTTCTATAAAAAGTTTTTTTAGTAATGTTTAGGCATTTGTCTATGAAAGTTCTAGGGTATTTAAGGTTTGAGCCAATATTATAGATAAATTTATATTCCTCATCAATGAATTCCGGACTGCAAATTCTCAAAGCACGTAAAAACATTGTTGAAAATACTGACTGTTTGACTCTATTATGGTGGGCAGAATAATAATGAATGTATGAACACACATTAGTTGGTTTTCTATAATTACTGAACTTAAAAGTGTTACCTATTCTGTGTATCAGACAGTCTAGGAATGGCAATTTACAGTCTTGCTCTAATTCCACAGTGAATTTGATCGAGGGGGCTAAGTTGTTAAGTTGTGGCAGGAAAGCTTTTAGGTCCTCATTACATGGCCAGAGACATAATACATCATCAACATATCTAAACCAGACTGCTGAAGGTGGTAAAATATTACTTAATAGTTTCTTTTCAAAGAATTCCATATATAGGTTGCTTAATACAGGTGAGAGTGGATTACCCATTGCCATACCAAATTTTTGAGCATAATATTCTCCATTGAATTCAAATTTACAATCCTTAATACATAGTTTGATGAGTTCGATGAAGTCGTCTTTCGAGACGGGCAATGAAATATTATCCAGGGAATCTATGAGGAACTCTAGTAAATCATCAACTGGGACCTTTGTAAAGAGTGATGTTACATCAAAACTGACCAGTTTAAAATCATAATTAATGTGTAAGTTATTGAGTTTATCAACCAAATCCATATTATTCTTGATATTAGAGTTAGAAATGTTGCCAACTAGGGGATTTAGTAAAGAAACTAACCATTTAGATAGTTTATAAGAGATTGACCCAACTGAGCTAATGATGGGTCTTGCTGGGTTATTGGGCTTGTGGGTCTTGATTACACCGTACATGTATGGCAGTGGAGGGGACGTTGAAGTAAGATGTTTAATGAGAGTAGCTTTGCCTCTCAATAGGGACTTCAGTTTTTTGTTGAACTGGGTGTTGACAGTGTTGAGAGGATTATTTATGAGTTTAGAATATGTTGTAGTATCACATAAAAGGTCATTCATTTTAGAGATATAGATGACTATATCTCTATTTATATATTTCTATTTATATATTTATATATCTCTCTATCTCTCTCTCTCTCTCTCTCTCTCTCTCTCTCTATATATATATATATATATATATATATATATATATATATATATATATATATATATATATATATATATATATATATATATATATATATATATATATATATATATATATATATATATATATATACATTTGCCTCTGAAGATGTCTTGAATAAAGACGAAAGCTAAGGTGCTCCGTTGTTTCCATTTTCCCGTGTGATTTTATCAAGATATATGTACATAGTACATATATATATTTATATATATACATATTGATAAAATCACACAGGGAAAAGGGAAACAATGGAGCACCTTAGCTTTCGACTTTATTCAAGACATCTTCAGAGGCCTCTGAAGATGTCTTGAATATAGACGAAAGCTAAGGTACTCCGTTGTTTCCCTTTTCCCGTGTGATTTTATCAATATATATACATATATATATATATATATATATATATATATATATATATATATATATATATATATATATATATATATATATATATATATATATATATATATATATATATATATATATCGGATTTATGAAAATTGCTGTAGTGTGTAAATAAAGAGGGAAATAATGAAACAAGAAGATGACACATCAGGTAATCACAGAAGGTTTTGTTGTTGGTAGCGACCAGGAAGCAGGAAAGAGATTAACTCAGGGGAGGTGAACCTTGGTACCGGGGGTCTCCGTGCTGTGGGTGGTCCCTACAACACTTTCTCCCAGCAGCTGGGTCATCATACATGTCTACACACACACACTCACACACACTCACACTTTTTTATTGTTAGCACGCTGAATTGTAACGCTGATTGCCGCACTCATTTTGTTTCAGTATATTAGCTCCATACTTCATTTAAGAGACTAATCGGAAGACTTAGATATTTGATATTTTTGGGGTGATTTTAATTTATGTTCTATTACACTACAACTTATTGTTTGTCATGGAAACTTTATGGATCATCTCTAGAACTTTAAGGAACCGCAGCAAGAAGAGAGAGAGAGAGAAAATTATATTCTCTTTAAAGTTATGCTATTCAGAAAATATGTATACAGTTTGTATTGTACAGTATAATGACTCCATAAATGAGGTCTGAAATACCCCCTAAAACTTCTTTGATGGGGATACACATCACAATTTCCTGCGTAATATAATAGTTATATCGACTTGATTTACATTAGATTATTATGTCTGAACAATTCTATTTCAAACGTGCTTCTAGTTCTTGATGTGCAAGACTGGTTTTTGTTACCTATAATTAATCAGTGATTTCTACTCTCTCCCTCTCTCTCTCTCTCTCTCTCTGACCTATTTATTTTACCCTCATTCAATATTACATGCAAATTCATGGATGACTCAGTGTCTACAAACCAATACACACACGCACTCACCCTCCCACACCACTTCATATATCTCTGAAAACTCCGCCCCCCTTCCGCCAACGCCCCCCCCTACCTTTCTTGTTTTCCAAACCTGCGTCAAAAACACAATACGATGTGTCAAATAGGATTTTTTTGTTATTTTACCAAAACGTATATAACGATATTATTGGTCCTTTTGTTTGTTATCAATAATATTGCTCGTTTCCTTTTTATTCTCAGATTTAAATATTTTGTTTGGAAGTGTGAGCCAAAATGTCAAATAACTTCATAAAACATAATTGGTATGCAAGGCAGTTCCTCTGGCGTGTGTGTGTGTGACAAGATATGGTGTTAAGTAATAAACGCTATTAGGGTGTAACATGAGATATTGACGGTCATCCTTGTATATTCAACGTTGTTTCAGCTACCTACGAGACGCGCATTAACAGTAATCACTCCAAATAACCCCCTTTCTCCCAAATAAAATATTCTTTCTAAGTAAGACTATACAATCCTCTAAAAAGAGAATCCTTATTAAGAAGCACAAACCAAGAATGGAGCCTTTTGATGATTCTCCCGGGGCCTGTTGTCTCGCGCACTGTGTCAGCAATTATGGCAAGTACGCCAAGAATATTAATTAAAGTTTTATGTGTTCCAATCAATCAGTAAATAATGATAACTTTTAAAATTCTTTGGTTGCTCTGAATAATTAGTTATCTGAATTTAATTTTTTTAACAGTGTTATCTTCCTGTTATATAGTGTGCCTTTGTGTTATGATAAAGAGTAGGCTGATATAAAGTGGTATTGTTGTTTATTCTTTGTAAACACCATGATGAAACACAGCACCAGACCTACACACTCTCCAACCTCTACTTATCTTCAACATCATCTCAGGTTCTTACACTTGTAATTTTCTTCAACATATCTCTCTTGAACTTTCACTCCAAGGTGTCAAATTATTATTTTTTTGCATCTTTAACTTGTGCTATCGTAAGACTGTATCCACAATCTACATTATTAAATATTCTTTATCACAAGTCTTCAGTTCCGTTACTTTTATAATTATACTTTTTGTTTATATGTCTTATCACGTCATCTACTAGTGTGACGATTTAACAATTGCAGTTTACTTCTTTTATTTATTTTACCAGTGTAACATTAATCCGCCGGTTATAATGGATACTCTCAGTACGGTACTTCAGAGATAGTGGGTCTCTATTTTCATTTGTTACCTTCCCCTTTTCAGCTTCATACAAGAATAATATCTCAGGTTTCCTATTATAAGTTCGATTAACGTAATCGTTCCTCTCCTTATCGTGTTTCATTAAATATTTGTTTTTATCTTTACATAAGTGGTACAAAAAAGAAGAAATATTCAACTGCCTTACGGTAATCCGCACGTCACGCTAGCTGGTACAGTGAGTGATGCGTTGTGAAGACGGAGAGAGCCATACTGCCGGGTACGGTGGTGAGTGTTGGTGTTCAATAGGGAACGACAAAATAAAAATAAACCAAGTGTGTGTGTGTGTGTGTGTGCATAAGTCTACCCCTGCCAATACACAGCCTCTTCACCATCAAGATTCCTTCTGTGTCTCCTCGTGGCAACACACGGTAACTGGGTGTCTCGTAGTCCCAGGCTAGACCAGCAGGGGATCTCGGAACAGCAGTGGGACCAAGAGGGATGGTGCATAGGCCCACTGGCATGTGAACACGTCCTTGAGCCTACCAACCATTGCCCCGCTGCCTTGTGGATCAACCTTGGTAAGTATAAGTCTACGGGAGTAAACCCCAGGCTGACATGCTTAAAGAGCTCCAATCAAACCCCAACGATGGTATAGACGGATAAGGTGACCAATATGGGAACCCAACGACTACTACTACTTACTACTTTGCTATCATTTGGAATCGAGTATGATGATCATCCAGCTATGAGAGAATGCTAAGAATTATGAAGGATGTCACCTAGATTGGTAAGTTCTGAGGTGCCTAAAGAGGCTGATACGGGACCGGCAGGGTCGATCACAGATGTTGCAAATATGGGGGCTACATCTAGTGCGGGAGGAGCGGCGGGAGCGTCTTTCCGGAATTGACGCTTGTCTGCCTCGTTATGCAGTCGGGCTAACTCGAAAGTATTGACACCTTCATCGCCATTGTGAGGAAACTACACGATGGCATGAACGGCAGAGTCCTGCACAATGGCATTCAGTCCTAATTCTTTCCCCTCCAAACGGGATAAAACAAGGATCTGTATTGGCACCAACTCATTTTTCCATTCTCTTGGCTGCCTTCCTTTCTCGTGCCACTACCAATTTAGCCAGCGGGTGGACATCGAGTACTGGATGAGGAGTCTTTTCATCATAAGATGACTCCAGGCAGGAACAAAGGTGTCAGCAGCTTTCATTACTGAACTTCAGTATGCAGACGACCTCACCTTTTGTCACTGACACTGAAAGCGACCGACACGACATCCTGAACACCAATGTAGAAGCGTATGCCTACTTCGGCTTTGAGGTGAATGTCCATAAGACTCAGATTCTTTTTCAGCCTGCCCCTGGTTTAGATACACCTCCACCATCCATCCAGCTTAACGGTACTACCCTTTTTACTTTACCTACTTTCGGTATCTCGGCTCCCACCTGTCAACCACCCTGGTCATCGATGAAGAGATTGAGCATCGGAATCAGATGTGCATCTTAAACCTTGGGCAGACTCCGAAACCGTATATTTAGCTGTAGGGAGCTAAAATTATCTACAAAGTTACACCTTGCTATATGACAGCGAGACATGGGTCACTAACAGGAGGCACCTTAAGGCACTTGAAATTTTTCACCAACGTAGTCTACATTCCATCCTCCGAGTTCGCTGGGAAGACACGAGAACAAATGCCAGTATTCTTGTTGACACCAACTGTAGGAGCATCGAGGCTACCATTATCCATGAACAACTACGCCGGATTGGCCATGTTATCTAAATGGACGACAGTAGACTGCCCAAACATAACGCTGGCGTGCAATTGAAAAGGTACAATGGTAGTCCTAAGACAAACCAAAAAAAGTGCAAAATCGACCCCTAGCCTAGGAGACGATTGCTCCACACCGTAAAGCTAGGAGAAGCACCACACATGAAGGTGTCAAAACTTTCGAGTTAGCCCGACTGCACACCGAGGCAGACAAGCGCCAACGCCGGGAACACGCTGCTGCCGCCCCTCCCGCACTAGATGTATCCCCCCACATGTGCAACATCTGTGAACGACCCTGCCGGTCACCTTAAAACTCACCAACGATGGTGACATCCTTAATAACTCAGAGCATTGTATCAGAGCTGGATGATCGTCATACTCGATTGAGAGTGACAGCAAAGTAGTGTGTGTGTGTGTGTGTGTGTGTGTGTGTTTTAAGAATTATTGCAACAGAGATTTTGTCAAAGTTTCTCCTATATGTTTTTTTCGAATATTGCAACTAATGTGTACAGATGTGCAGGCGCGAATATATACATGTTAAATAATATAAGTGAATAGCATCAATACGTACTTAACGAACTCGACCTTAACTGAAATTTGATGCAAGTAAAGTTTGGTTATGTCAAGTTAAAGAAGGAAGTCAATTATACAATAAAATTATGTACTTATTATACTGGAGTCATTGAGTTATAAGGTTAATAAAAAAAGATATATCCCTATTTCGCAAAGGTCCCTGGCGTTTGAATTCTATTACTTATAGGACGATTATCCATCACACATAATACAACTGCTACTTTGCTGTCACTCAGAATTGAGTATGACGATCATCCAGCTATGTCACATTGATATGAGTTATTAGGGATGTCACCTTCGTTGGTGAGCTCTTTGTCTAAAGAAGCCGATACGGGACCGACAGGGTTGTCTACATATGCTGCACGTGTGGAGGGCTTGTCTGCCTCGGTATGCAGTCGGGCTAACTCGAAAGTATTGACACGTTCTTGTGGTGCTCTTCCAAGCGTTACGGTGTGGAGAAATTTACATTCTAATAGGAAGTTTTCCGCCTCAGGAAGAAGTGTGTTTAGGAGGACGCGGGGATAATCTTGCCAGCTATGGACAACAGCGAGATCCCGCGGTAGTTGTCACAGTCTGACCGGTCTCCCTTGTTCTTATAAATATTGACGATGGAGGTGTCTTTAACAGCTTGGGGGATTTCCTCCTTTTCCCACATATTCTCCACGAGCGAGTGGAGACGGCTGGTAAACAGAGGTCCTCCTGCTTTATACACCTCGGCTGGGATTCCATCAGGCTCTGAGGCTTTATTTTTTCATCTGTTTGATGGCATTATCTACCTCATCCAGGGATGGAGGATAGCTGAGGTGGGTCAGCTCTGGATGCTGAGGGACCTGCAGGGTGGTCAGGACTTTCACATCTGTGTCTCGGTTAGGCAGCGAATGGTAGTGCTCTTTCCAGCGCTGAAGGGAGTTACCGTCGGATAAGCGTGGGCCTGCGTCATGAGTGATTGGCCAATAAAATGTTTTCGTGGAATTGAAAATTTTTGTGCATCTTGCATTGATCTGCAAGTTTTTGCGTTTCACTTGATTTATTTTTAAACCAATCGTTCTTTAGATTGCAAAAGTTCGCACTGGGCTGCCGCTCTCTTTTTGCAGAAGGTATCAGCTTTGGTTCGAGACTGACGGTTGTTCTGGCAGTCGGTTAAAGAAGTACAAGTACATTGATTTCTGGGTCATTTTCACGAAACCAGTCCAGGTGTATTTTTTCGATCTGGTCGAGGGTCTCTGCATATTTTTGTCATAACAGTGTCGAGAATACCCATTCGGCAATGGGATTTGGGTTGTTTATTGCCGGGTTACTTATCAGTCCATGTTCCAGCTGCTCTCTGAAAGTATGTACTACTGCTGGATCCTCCAGACACTTACTGTTAAAACCTTTTTTGGAGGCTTGTTGCCTTCACCGTTTTGGGACGACGTGAAGTGATAACTTGGCTCTGACGAGCTGATGATCAGTTTTGCAGTGGTCTGAGTTACTCATGGATCGGGTGACGAGGACATCTCAGCAATCTCTTTCTCTGACAATGATGGAGATAATGAGATGCCAGTGTTTGGATCGTGGGTTGTTGCCACGAACCCTTGAACTTGTCGGCCTGCCTAAACAAGATATTGGTGATTGTGAGGTTGTGTGCAACATACTTGCTGAGGAGGAGTAGGCCGTTGGGATTACACTTGCCTAGTCTATTTCTCCCTGTGATTCCTTGCTAATTGTCAGCATCTCTGCCAACTCTGTCATTGAAGTCACCTAGGAGAACAATATTATCTTCACTGGAGATAGACGTTAGCACTCTATCAAGGTCGGTGTAAGAGGCCACCTTGATGTCATCCTCTGCATCCAGCATTGGGGCATATGCACTGGTGAAGAAGGCATGCCGTGAGTAATTCATTGGGACTCGAAGTGTCAAGAGGCACTCGTTGATCCCAACAGGCATTTCAGTTAGCCTTTGTATGATGCATTGGCGGATGGGAAGCCAACTCCATAAATGCGACTTCTCTCCTCAGTAGGCTTACCGTTCCAAAAGAAGGTATAACCAGACCCCCGTTCTATGAGTCGACTCACGTCTGGGAGCCAGGACTCACAATTAGCTGCTATGTCGATGTTATAACTAGCCAGTTCTTTTGCTACAAGGGCAGTTCTTCTTTCAGGATGCACATTTGTGCCAGTATGCAGAAGGGTCCTAACATTCCAGACAGCGACCATAAAAGATAGTATAGTTTAATTGCATTTTGATTTATGGTTATGATTGTGTTTTTGATAGTGTAAGGATGACCTTACTGGGTGCGGTTGCTCAATCAGGTTGGTTCTTTAGGCAGGCTATGCTTAGGGCACGTTTTTCTAGCCCCCTTCCCATGTGGGGTGAGCAAAGTGGGTCCTCAAAGGGGCACACACACACATAAACACACACACACACATAAACACACACACACACACACACATATACACTCACTCATATATACATATATATATATATATATATATATATATATATATATATATATATATATATATATATATATATATATATATATATGCAAGTAAATCACTGGTGATCTATATGTTGATAATCATGAGAAGAAAACACGAAGTTCCAAGCGTTTTCTTTCCATATATATATATATATATATATATATATATATATATATATATATATATATATATATATATATATATATATATATATATATATATATATATATATATATATATATATATATATATATATATATGTAATATTCAGAAATTTCAGTATAATTTCAAACGCTGTGCCATTGGCGATACTGAGTTCAAGGTCGTCTGAGGGAAGACAGTGCTTCCGCACGTAGTGAGAGTTTCTGGAACTAGGCCTATACGATATTCAATGTAATTTACCGAATTAATATGGAGGCGAATTATGAAATCAAATATCAGTTATTAAATTAAAAGTAATCATAGATCGTTTCCCAGTCTAAAAATGTTAAGTGTGTCCCAACGAAGCTATTAGTTATGCAGGAAAATATGTCACTAGGCCTAAGCTAACGCCTTGGGGAGACGCGAAGCTGGCTGGCTCTCAGTCACCTGAAAGTGATAGGACAGACAGGACGTCTCTGCGCGTCCGTCCAGGAAACGGTCACGTGGTCTAGTCACCTGTGTTGCGCTATTACAGTATAACAAATAAGTCTCATTCGATCTCAGACAGGGTTTAGATAGGGCAGTGATAAAGTTAACAAGAGCTAACAGTAAGTTCATTGCAGGGTTTCCGTCAGAACCCACTTGACTGCGAGTGATGACTGCAAGAGATTGACTGCCGTTTGAGACTGCCGTTGAAGATTGAAGATTAGCGATTGTCGCAGTTGGAACGATCAGTGCAGGCTTGTCACTGGTTAGCTGGGTTAGCCAGAGATCTCCGAAGTGAAACCAGCTGTCTGGGTGCGCAACAGACGATCGTCTGGGGCCGCCAGATCTCCTCTACCTCGACTCACAATGCCACATATCTTCAAGCAGCTTAGTGAAAACCTTTTACTAACGGGAAGCTAAAGCTTCTCTCAACTGTACAAGGTCTGATTGGCTCACTCCCTTCCGTTTAGTGGATGTACTGGGGGTAAAGTGAAGCCAGCTGAGTGAATACAGGGCCACACACTGGGGCCATGAGTCTATTGGAACTTAGAGGTACATTTTCCAAGGTTGAGAAAGGCTGGTTTGGGCCTTAAACTACGGGTGCCTGTTGGTTGTGCCTTAAAATACTACGGAGTGCAGGTGGAGTCTATGTGTTAGGTTAGGAAACATGGTTCACGGGTATTGGTGGACTCAGTAACTTCTGAATAATAGTGATAATATTTTTGTGTGTAGTTAATACTATTACTTCAGTTACTGATGTTGCCTTGCACTGTGTAGTTAATATTTCTTAAATAATTTTGATAGTATTGTTTTTTTAATGTTTGTGTCACACATTGATGCCAGAGAATGAGGGAACTGTTTTTCAGATGAGTTTTCTCCCTTCTGTTGTAAGTGATACTGTGATTTAGTTCCTTTAATGCATTTAATATTTCTTTATAATTTCAATCTCAGGTATAACCTTTGTTTCCCAGAGTAGTGTTTAAGTTAGGTTAGAAGGTGTGCATCTGTTGGGGTAATATTATATTATTGAGTGCCCTTTAGGCCTATTAATGGTGGATTTAACAATTTCTTAATTTTTTATACCATTTTCTCAGTGCTTGATATAATTTTGTTGAGTGGCCTTTTGGCCTATTCATGGTGGATTTAATAATTTCTTATTTTTTTACCATTTTCTCAGTGGTTGGTATTATTTTGTTGAAATCCTTAAGGCCTGTTTCATCTGTGCAAGCAACAATTATTAACACTTTGATTTTATTGTTGTCTAATGAGGCATTGTCTGAGTTTCTAATAATTTCAATATCATTTATAACTTTTATTCCCCAGAGTAGTGTTTTAAGTTCAGGTTAAGAGGTGCGCATATGTTGGTGTACCATAATTTGATTGTGTCTGTAGTGTTGGAGGGAATATAAGTGTCATGGTTTTGATTTGATCGGTGGTGGAAAGAGTAGATTATATTATATAAAGATAATAATATGTCGTATTTCTTATTTCTTACCGTAGAGTTCGATACCTTCACACTGATTACTTACAGGAGATTATGTCGTATCTACGTAGAAGTTCACTCCACCACTCGACATTCCATGATTTATACTTGATAAATGATGATTTAATGAATTCCATTAATTTTCAACATTATCTAAGTTTTTGGTTATACTTTGCCATAACCAATCAGTCATTACCTTAAGTAATAATAAGATAGGACCACAGATACTGGCAGATAGTTGCACTTACATTTATCTGGCAAGCTTCCATACAATGATTAACAATTTGCATGGCTATATGAGTCACTCATGTTCATGCTGTAATACAATTAATCTTCTAAAAGAGGGAATTTTCAGCTTGGGAACACATGTGATTACTCTACTATGGGTATGACTTCACAGAGCCTTAATTCTTCAAGTGATACATTTACTGTCAGCCTGGATTGCTTTCGTTGCAACCAGGCTTCCGCACAAGAACTTCTTTCCACGGCCATCACAACAAAAAGTACTCTTGGGTTACCACACATAGTCTCGCATCACTGACAGTCACTGTAGACGGTTGTCGCGGCAAGGAGAACTGGTAAGCGTGACTTGAATTAACCATTTAGGTGCAATAGACCAGCCTGGATTGCTTTTGTCGCAACCAGGCTTCCACACGTGATATTTCCAAGGGGTTAACAAACCTAGGTTAACACGCTTCGTCTCGTGTCGATCACGGTCACTGTAGACGGGTGTCATGCAGGAGAACTCTAAGCGTGAATTGATTAACCATTTACCGTAGGTTTGATAGGCCAGCCTGGATTGCTCTTGTTGCAACCAGGCATCCACACGTGATATTTCCAAGGGGATAACAACCTAGGTTAACACAATTAGTCTCGTGTCGACGACAGTCCACAGGCGGAGTGACGGTGGAGGACTCTGTGTGGTGTGGTGTCCCGCTCTCTTCAGGAGGGAGAGAATGGAGACGTCTTAACTAACCCATGGCCAAAGGAATACGACTTAAAATGAGGTTTTTGGGTGTGAAGTGATGAACAGAACAACACTGTTTCACTGCCCACCCCCCTAAAGGCTGGCTAACATATACTAATGGAAAATACATGTCCCAGTTATGCCTCGCCGGGTGTCTTATCTCTAGTAAAACAAACTTTGGAGTTGGTTGCGGGGGTAAGCCTAACGCAACCCATGACAATCGCCCCTACTATGAAAAAAATTTTCTTCGGAGAATAAAAATTTCAGCACCTGTATACAATCAAGAGAATGCCTAGCCCAGACACACAATTCGACATTCACACTGTGGTGTGTGTGTGTAACGCTAACACTGCAACGGGATGTAGTCGCCAATCGCCACTGAGGGAAAACCTCAACATTTACTTTCGATTTTCAGGCTGGAGGAAAACTCCGAGGCGAGGGTGACAATTCCCGAGCAATAGTTCATGCTAAGCGTAAACGCCCTACATTTATGTTACAGCAACGTGTTGTGTTGTGTAGTGTAGGGTATGTAGACATTGTTTAGGTGGTACAGGTGTCGTGTTATGTTCTCAAGTGTAGAGAGGTGTGAAAAGGTTTACATAACATTTGAGGAGTCGTCAGATGCGTGGAGGTTCGAGTTGACCGGAACATATGGACACTCCCACACATAGGTCAGGCCCTAGACACGCTCTGCAATGTCGAATGAACTTTCCCCGGTGGTGAAGAGAAGGATTCCTCCAGCCGGCTGATGTGGAACTGGGTCCCTCTGTCGCTGAGGACCCCCAAGGTGAGGGTGTACTCTGCCCATCACTCATCCTTGGGTCTACTGTCCACCGCCTCATGCTGAAGTCCACCAAGATGAGGATGTAAATCTACCATCACCTACCCTTGGGTTTACTGTCCACCGCCTCGTAGTGAATCGGGAGGCCGAAGTGGAACTGGGTCCCTCCATTGATGAGGACCCCGAAGGTGAGGGTGTACTCTTCCCGTCACTCACCCTTGGGTGTGCAGTCCACCGCCTCGTACTGAATCAGCTGGCTGATGTGGAACTGGGTTTGTTGACCACAATGTCCGCTGCCACCCTCTCAAGGGTTCGGGGATCACTGTGAGAGGCCACAGAGTGCAAGTAGAACTCGCCCTCCATCGCTGGTTCTGGCAAATATCACAAGTCCTCTTCTGTTTCTTTATTTTCCACCTTTAACTTCAGATTCAAAGTTCCTTAAGGTCCCCTCAAATGTACTGGTAATCATTTCGTAGTACAATATACGCGTTTGCACAAACTGCTGACAAGAGTGCAATTATCCGCGGTCTGTGTCCCTGTTCAGGCGCCAATTGTCATCGGTTTGGGTGCTTCTGTGGTGGTAAGAGTGGATTATATTATATAAAGATAATATGTCGTATTTCTTATTTCTTACCATAGAGTTCGATACCTTCACACTGATTACTTACAGGAGATTATGGCGTATCTACGTAGAAGTTCACTCCACCACTCGACATTCCATGATTTATAACTGATAAATGATGATTTAATGAATTCCATTAATTTTCAACATTATCTAAGTTATTGGTTATACTTTGTCATAACCAATCAATCATTACCTTTAGTAATAAGATAGGATCACAGATACGGGCACATAATTGCACTTACATTTATTTATCAAGCTCCATACAATGATTTACAATTTACATGGATATATGAGGCACTCACGTTCACGCTGTAATAAAATTAATCTTCTAAAAGAGGGAATTTTCAACTTGGGAACACATGTGATTACTCTACTATGGGTATGACTTCACAGAGCCTTAATTCTTCAAGTGATACATTTACTGTCAGCCTGGATTGCTTTCGTTGCAACCAGGCTTCCGCACAAGAACTTCTCTCCTAGGCCATAACAACAAAAAGTACTCTTGGGTTACCACACATAGTCTCGCATCACTGACAGTCACTGTAGACGGTTGTCGCGGCAAGGAGAACTGGTAAGCGTGACTTGAATTAACCATTTAGGTGCAATAGACCAGCCTGGATTGCTTTTGTCGCAACCAGGCTTTCACACGTGATATTTCCAAGGGGCTAACAAACCTAGGTTAACACGCTTCGTCTCGTGTCGATCACGGTCACTGTAGACGGGTGTCGTGCAGGGGAACTCTAAGCGTGAATTGATTAACCATTTACTGTAGGTTTGATAGGCCAGCCTGGATTGCTCTTGTTGCAACCAGGCATCCACACGTGATATTTCCACGGGGAAAACAACCTAGGTTAACACACTTAGTCTCGTGTCGACGACGGTCCACAGGCGGAGTGGCGGTGGAGGACTCTGTGTGGTGTGGTGTCCCGCTCCCTTCAGGAGGGAGAGAATAGAGACGTCTTAACTAACCCATGGTCAAAGGGATACTACTTAAAATGAGGTTTTTGGGTGTGAAGCGATGAACAGTACAACACTGTTTCACTGCCCACCCCCCCTAGAGGCTGGCTAATATACACTAATAGAAAATACATGTCCCAGTTATGCCTCGCCGGGTGTCTTATCTCTAGTAAAACAAACTTTGGAGTTGGTTGCATGGGTAAGCCTAACGCAACCCATGACAATAAGTGTCTAAATTTTACAGTGTGTCTCATTCATCCCAATCACAGACGCTATCCTTCCACGGGTCACGGAGAATTCATTTTGTTAGTAAATTTAAGTGTTCTTGTTATGGTTCGGGATTTTTCTCCAAGGGGATGCTTCCACTGCAATTACCATCTAATAATAATTAATAAACCCCAAGTCAAGTGAGAAATTAATTTCCAGTAATTCCGACCGGTTATATATATATATATATATATATATATATATATATATATATATATATATATATATATATATATATATATATATATATATATATATATATATATATATATATATATATGTGTGTGTGTGTGTGTAAAGGCTTGGGACTCAGGGATAGAAATCCCTTACCAGACTAATCAGGACCTTCATAAAGGAAAGTCAAGGACCATGGTTTTCTGAGGAATAACAAGCAACCGTTTGAGATTGACATCTCTTTACTATAAAAAATATAACACAAAACTCTGACGCCACTCAACAAACATCAAGTAACAATTACGGGAGTCAAACAATTAATGCAGTAAACAGTTAATGGAGTAAAATATTTAAGGGAAGCAAACAATTAAAGGAAGCAAACAATTAAAGGGAGGCAAACAATTAATGGGGGTCAACAATTAATAGAATCAAACAATAGAATCAAACAATGAACAGATATTTCCTACGACAAGGTTCCTTGGGGAAGGTTCCAGAACACAGTGATCCACTCTAAGGGGGAAGCGTCCGTTCAACCTCACTCCAGCGACAGAGGCCAATGTCGTGATAGAGCAGACGAAACACCGGAGGCACCGACGGTGGAGAGGAGCAGCGGTAGTGGTTGATGTCCAGAGAATTGACAGAGGTCTGGGAAAACAGCCCACGAGTCCAGGACCTATGATGAGATCACAGCCAGAATTTGACGAACAGCGGGGTAGCTAGATAGTGACTGTATAGAGGCTGGGGTGAATCTGCCCGTGACACAGGTAGCCGCTGCCGTTCTCACCTCTGTCCAACCCCCCCAAGTGTTGGTCTCGCCAGCAAACAAGAGAGTTAGCAGCGGTAACGAGCAGGAAGATCGTTTCCGCCCTTACAATATATATATATATATATATATATATATATATATATATATATATATATATATATATATATATATATATATATATATATATATATATATATATATATATATATATATACATATATATATATGTAACCGGTCGGAATTTGCTGGACTTTTATTTCTCACTTGACTTGGGGTTTATTAAAATTTAATAGATGGTAAAGGCAGTGGAAGCGCCCCTTTGAGAAAAATCCCGAACCAGCACAAGAACACTTAAATCTACTACACAAAATGAACTGTCCGTGACCCGTGGAAGGATAGCGTCTGTGACTGGGATGAATGAGACACACTGTAAAATTTAGACACTTATATTCCCTCCAACACTACAAACACAATCAAATAATGGTACACCAATATGCGCACCTCTTAACTTAAACTTTAACCACTACTCTGGGGAATAAAAGTTATACATGACATAGAAATTATTAGAAACACAGGCAACAATAAATTTAAAGTATTAAGGAATGTTAATTGCACATATGAACAGGCCTTAAGGGCTTTCACAAAATAATATCAGTCACTTAGGAAATGGTACTAAAAAATAAGAAATTAAATACTCCACAATGAATAGGCCTTAAGGGTCTTCAACAAAATAATAACAGTCACTGAGGAATGGTAATAAAAGATAAGAAATTAAATACTCTACAATGAATAGGCCTTAAGGGCTTTCAGCAAAATAATATCACTCAACAAAATTATAGCACCCCAACAGGTGTACACTTCCTAACCTAACCTAACCACTGCTCTGGGGAACAAGGTTATACCTGAGATCAGAATTATGAAGAATTAGAGGCATTAAAAGAATCAAATCACAGTATCACTCTGGTTCCACTTAATGGCACAAACATTCAAAAAAAACACTACTATCAAAATTATTTAAGAAATATTAAACTACACACGTCAAGATAATATCAGTCTGAGGAATGGTGTTAACTACACCCGTGATAAGGAAGATAAAATGTTCCTCTAGGTATCTCCTAGAGTCCTAGACTCACGGTCTCAGTGTGTGACCATTAATATACTCAGATAGCCTCAGTGTACTCCCAGTGCGTCCATGGGCAGGAAGAGAGTGAGCCAATCAGACCTTGCGCAGTTGAGAGAAACTTTAGCTTCCCGTTAGCAAGAGGGTTTCACTAGCTGCTCGGGACATGTGGGGTTGTGCACCGGAGTGGTAAGAACTGATCACCCACTGCTGATGCTGGTCCCGTGTCGTGTTAGTTGTCGGGAGCACTCGTTCACTCAAGAGATCCTTTGCTACCCCGCTAAACAGTGACAGGCCTACACTGATCGGTCCAATGGCGACAATCGCCACCCTCAATCATCAACGGCAGTCAATCTCTCGCAGTCAACTCCGGTCAACTCCAGTCAAGTGGGTTCTGACGGAAACCCTGAAATGAACTCACTGTTAGCTCTAGTTTACTTTATCACTGCCCTATCTAACCCTGTCTGAGATCGAATGAGACTTACTTGTTATACTGCAATTGCGCAGCACAGGTGACTAGGCCACGTGACTATTTCTGATGGACGCGCGGAACGTCTTGTCTGTGTGAATGCTCTCCGGGACTGGGCCGAGCCAGCGTCGTGTCTCCTCAAGGCGTTAGCTTGGTCCTACGTGATATATTTACCGCCTAACTAATAACTCCTTGGGACACCCGTAACATTATTCAGACTGCTAAACGATCTATAATAATTTCAAATTCAATAATAGTCCCTTAACTTCATGAATCGCATCATTATTAATTCGGTAAATTACATTTAATATCATATAGGCCTAGTTCCGCAATCTCTCGCTACGAGCAGGCAGCGCTCCCTCCCCTCAGATGACCTTGAACGCTCAGTATCACTCATGGCGGGGCATTTGAACTTACTCTGAAATTTCTGAATATTACATATATATATATATATATATATATATATATATATATATATATATATATATATATATATATATATATATATTTCATTAGTCCATACAGCACGCAGACTTCAACATATACTAAGCAACCTCACTAGCCAGGACTCTAACCCTCGACCTTATGCATGTGACCATGGATTGCTACCACCGTGCCACAAGGACACTAAAGTATTTATGAATTTAAAGTGTAAGACAAAGAAATACTGGAGTGGTACTGTATGTCGCAAAGATAATAGCACGAAAAATTAAGTTGACAGATTAGTTATCAAGCATTCCCACAAACATGTCCACTACCAAATGCGGAACTAATAATAATAAAAGAACAAACAATCACATTGAGAACAAATAATTGCATGAGGTTCACACCGTGGCAGAAACATGTCCTCACTGACAGAAAAGTTGTAAAACGTAGGTCAATATAATACACAGAAAGTCATGAAAGGCAAAAACAACGATTTAGTATATGACTGAAAATAAAATGTTTGGATGGTTCTATCAGGTGTATTACAATGGGGAGATTCCTCAGGCAGTGGTGAAGGTGAGGCATCTCTCATGCCCCGGGATGATAGCTGTGTGTGTGTGTGTGTGTGTGTGTGTGTAATAATAATAATAATAATTAACGATTTATTGAAAAAGTTCTGCAGCCCGAAAGCTGAAAATATACATTGGACATAAATGATTTATTACATACATTGGTGGTTTAACAAAGGCTTTCATTGGAGAAAGGAAAAGGAACAAACAGTGAACATACTGATTAATGTTTACAGTGGAGGTCACGTAAATCATGTGCGCTGAGGTGTTGAACAGCAGACACGTAGTGTATAACTCTCTCACAGATGGTGTTATGAGGCGCCTGACGTGGTGTAGTAATTCCGTCACAGATGGTGTTATAAGGGGCTTGACGTGGTTTAGTAATTCTCTCACAGGTGGTGTTATGAGGAGCATCTCGTGGTGTAGTAATTACCTCACAGATGGTGTTATGAGGGGCTTGACGTGGTGTAGTAATTCCCTCACACGTGGTGTTGTGAGGGGTATTACGTGGTGTAGTAATTTCCTCACAGATGGTGTTATGAGGGACCTGACGTTGTGTAGTAATTCCCTCACAGATGGTGCTATGGGGGGCATCACGTGGTGTAGTAATTCCCTCACAGATGGTGTTATGAGGGGCCTGATAATTTGTAGTAATTCCCTCGCAGATGGTATTATGAGGGGCTTGATGTTATGTAGTAATTCCCTCACAGGTGGTGTTATGAGGAGCATCACGTGGTGTAGTAATTCCCTCACAGATTGTGTTATGAGGGACCTGACGTGGTGTAGTAATTGCCTCGCAGATGGTGTTATGAGGAACCTCACATGATGCTGTAGCAACTCATTCACTACGTGGTGTCGTAGCATCATGGGGACACCACGTGTTCTGGTGTCACAGGACCTCACTCACTCAAATGAGTGAGGTGTGGTCCCAGGCCTGCCTATCGTGGACGGATTAACACATAGCTGGTATTGTTGAGTCCCAGGGGCAGTTATCACTGGGTACCTGGGACCTTACTGTGTGAAGGTTAGCTGGGGTACGACTCAGCTGTTACTGTTGGGTTGTTTTTCACTGACTTAAGCACTGTTCACCACTATTCAACACTGGTTCCATTCCTTTCCTAAATGAAAAAGTAACTTCTGAGGAGAACTTGTTGATATTCCGGTGGGGAGAAGAATTCAGGGGAGAGAGTTGGTATGGGCCAACATAACAGTTGACCTGGCTGCTCCCAGAGGAGCGCCAAGTACGTCTTGACCCTTCGGTGGTCAAGGATGTAGTAAATAAAAAATATAATAATAATAATTAACGATTTATTAAGATAACATGGCAGCCCGAAGGCTGCAAATATACAATGAACAAAGATGATAAGTTACATATGGTAGAATCGGGGAGTGGGTCACTTGATTGACAAAAGCTTTCAATACAAAAACATAAGAAACATAGAGTCAACATATAGATTACCTGTAGATCTGGGGCCGGATACTCAAAGATATTTATGGGACTGTATGTCTTTGTTTACCCCACAACTGGACTTACAGTTTCAAATCGGTATACTCAAAACACAGATGGTATACTCAAAACAAATATTTGACATCGAACTACGTAAGTGAGCTCATAATCTAGTGCATAAATTACACGACCTCCTGGGTTGCTGTAACACTCCCAACCCAGATGTAGCAGTCGCTAGTTCCCGATTGTATAAAAAATATTAATAGGCTATATATGTTGTAATAATGCTTGTTAGACTTGTTATATTATAGAATAATGAAGAAAATGTTTTGTACAGCAGCATACTGAAATATAATATTTCACTGTCTTTTTTGTACTTTTTTTACGATAATAAAAGGCTTGATTGTTCCTATTTGTCGCAGTTTGGAAGAGACGCATCTTTTGTCTTCTTACAAATTATAAAGTATTTTTTACGAAAACAGGTTTGTATTGTTCACACTTAGGGTAAAAATATTTTTTATGACTTAATAAACTTACAGCTAGACCTTATTAATGTTGCATAGCCGTAAATATCCCTCAGTAATGAAAGCCAAATATGAGGTCAAGTGAACATTCATGCCTAGACTTCGCCTTGTTTTTCTAATATTCAACCAATAGCCTATGCCTACTTTCTTATGTATATGGCTTATGATAACATGAAAGGCTCTAAAATTCCATAGGCTAGCCCAAATTAAATGATATTAGGTGTAAAATATGGATTGCAATTAGCTTGATTAAGCTAAGGGCCTATATAACTGCTTTTTCAGTCTTAGCCAAATAAATGTTTAAACGTGGGTGCCTAGTTAATTTAGTTAGAACATTAAGAATATTTAAATAGGAAATTATACCAATAGGTTATAGGTTAGGTGAGGTTTGATTTGGTTTGGTTTGGTTATGTTATGTTATGTTATGTTATGTTATGTTATGTTATGTTAGGTTAGGTTAGGTTAGAGAATATGTACATGGCAATATTGGTGAGTGTCAGGCTGTCAGTGAGACACTTTGTCTAACAGCTACCTTAGGCCTAGTTCCAGTCTTTCCATGAACAGTATCCTAGGGCAGAGTATTAATTTTAGAAACTTTAAGGCTAATGAAATATAATTTCAGGATATATTTTTGTATGAACTTGAAGACAATTCAGACCAAATGACCCAAACATTGAAAAGAAAACACCAGGGTGATTCGAGCAACAACATTCACTGCCTTTACAACTTCATCCCAGGCATGATTCTTCAATTTGATTGTACATCTCGGGTCCAACTTCCCTAAAATTATTTTTTTTCTTTTGGTGACTTCACTGAAATTTGGGCGTCTCTTCTTTGCAGGTGTTTGTCCTTCCATCTTTTGTTTACAAACTTATACTACGTGCGTCGTTCTCAGCTGATTTCTCCTTCTCTTGTGATTGGTTGATGATTTTGTTAACTGAGCGCTGATTGGCCAACTAACTCCTGCACTGCACCTTCCGACAAGAGAACTGAATTTACAGGGTAAACACTAGAGTTATGATGACTTACGAACTGCTTACGGAACTATAATTAAATTTTGAGTATGCTAAATTTACGGGACTGTAAGGAGTCTGCAATATATGGTACTGTATCTCGCTAATATACGTAACTTATGAGGTGTTTTCTCGAGACGATCCAGGACTGTTTCCTAAGTCAACATATAACCGAACCCACACGGGGTAATAATATACTGGATTTAGTTCTGTCGAACAGAGAAAACCTCATTAGCAATGTCGAGGTAGGGAACGAACTTGCAAACAGCGATCACAAAGAAATTCGATTCCAGTTAGATTTTCAGGGCAGACGTAAGGAAAATTCTACTAAAGTACCAGATTTCAGAAGGGCAAACTTTGACAGTTTAAAGAGGCAGCTGAGAGAGGGGGTGTCGCGCTTGGCCGTGAACCTGACAGATGACACCGACCTGATAACGAGATCTGAGATTGCCAGTTCCACGACAATTTAAATAGTGAGTTACTTAATGCACAAAGGCAGAACATACCATACAAAAAACTCAGATCAGACAACAATGACCCTAAATGGATAAATAATTATTTAAAGAACATCATTGGCCAAAGGAAGGCTATAGGTAGAAGGATAAATCGTGGCGAAATTCACCTCTGGGACTATTATAGGGTATTGGCGAGTAGGGTTAAAACCGAGATAAGGAAAGCAAAGAGGAATAATGAGGTAAGGATAGCAAGGGAGGCGAAGACAAACCCCAAAGGATTCTACCAAATGTATCAAACTAAAACACGAGAAAAGATTGGACCAATACGGTCAGACTCCGGCGAGCTCACTGATAACGACGGAGAAATGAGCAATAATTTGAATAAATATTTTTCAACAGTTTTCACCACCGAAAATTTAAACATGATACCCGAGGCACCGACTCTATTCAGAGATAGTGAAGAAAACAAATTAAGTGAGATAGTAGTGACTAGTAACGATGTTAGTAAGCAAATAGACAAACTAAAGCCTAATAAGTCACCTGGTCCCGATGAGATATTTGCCAGAGTATTAAAGGAATGTAAGGAAGAGCTTAGTATGCCCTTAGCAAAGTTGTTTAACATGTCCTTAAAAACAGGTGTAGTACCAGAATCCTGGAGGATAGCGAATGTAATACCGATTTTCAAGAAGGGGGATAGATCACTATCCTCTAACTACCGCCCAATCAGTCTAACATCAATAGTAGGCAAATTACTGGAAGCAATCATTTCAAACTCTATTCGAACTCACCTGGAGAAGCACTGATTGATCAATGATTCCCAGCATGGCTTCACAAGCGGACGTTCTTGCCTAACTAATCTATTAACATTCTTTTCATCAGATTTCGAATCAGTGGACGAGGGGCACAATTATGATGTGGTATATCTCGACTTTAGCAAAGCCTTCGACAGAGTTCCCCACGAAAGACTAATTAGAAAGGTAGAAGCTCATGGCATTAAAGGTGACATCCTTAAATGGATTAGGGCGTGGTTAGGGGACAGGAAACAGCTAGTGAGCATTAACGGCACTAAGTCCCATTGGAGCAACGTCACAAGTGGAGTTCCCCAAGGCTCATTACTTGGACCATTATTGTTTATTATATACATAAACGACATAGATATCGGCATAGACAGCAACATAAGTAAATTTGCTGATGACACTAAAATAGGACGTGTTATCAAATCTGACGAGGACTCGGCAAAACTACAGGAAGATCTAAACAAATTTTTCGAATGGTCTGAAAAATGGCAGATGAAATTCAATGTCGACAAATGTAAAGTACTTAGTATAGGAGATGTAAACAGGGAAACCAGATACCAGATGAACAACGATACCATAGAGAAATCCGACTGCGAGAGAGATTTAGGAGTAATGATAAGTAGGAACCTTAAGCCAAGTAAACAATGTGTTTTTGCTCGTAACAAGGCTAATAAAGTACTTGGGTTCATACAAAGGAGTGTTAGTTACAAGACTAGCGAGGTCATCCTAAAACTGTATCTTGCTCTTGTGAGACCACACCTGGATTACGCAGTTCAGTTCTGGTCACCGTATTACAGAATGGATATAGAATCCTTGGAAAGAATTCAGAGGAGAATGACAAGACTAATCCGGGCATTAGGAACCTTGAGTATAGAGACAGGTTAAAGCATCTTAATATGCACCTCGAGACGTAGAGCGAGGGCGACCTGATAGAGGTGTATAAGTGGAAGGCAGGGCTAAACAAAGGGGACATTACAAAGGTACTCAAATTATCCAACCAGAGCGAACTCGTAACAATGGTTTTAAATTAGACAAATTTAGATTTAGGCGTGAAATAGGTAAACACTGGTTTGGAAACAGAGTAGTGGATGAATGGAACAAGTTACCAAATATCATCATTAACTCGAATATGCTGAATTGCTTCAAACATAGGTTGGATGCTCATATGAGCAATAGGGGTTGGGTGTAAACGGGACTGCCCAGTATGGGCCAATAGGCCCGCTGCAGTTTCCTCCATTCTTATGTTCTTATGTTTTGAGTATCCGGCCCCTGGTACTGTGGGAGCTGGTCTTGTAGACATTCTTGTGACCTGATGTCGGCGCCAAGCCTAGCTGTTAAGCTGCTACCTCACTGCTGCAGATGCACCACGTTGTCCGGGTAGGTCCTCCAGCTCACACAGTGTGTTGGAGATGGCTCTTGTTCCTCATGTGATGTAGTTAGGAATTCATAATTCCTCACCTGGTGTAGTTTGGAGTGTTTCTTGGGTTCTCATCTAGTGTTGGTGGTGGCGAGTGTACTGTGGGCTAGGTGTGTCACGTCAAGGGTCAGGTCAACACTGACTGATAAGCACAATTGTCACTAACATTTGTTTCTTTATTTCGAGTTGAAATTGTAACTTTTGTATATCACTTGTGGGTTGATGGTCAATCTTTGCACTGTACTGTTGGTGGGAGGATGTTGATAAATCCAGATGGGAAAGAGAAGATGGGGAAAGGGAAGGCCTGGGCAGACCAGGCTGGCAGCTGTCTCCATGGTCAAGAGACCACGGTCGCATCAGTGGACAGCGCCGACTACACACGTCCTTACCCTATGAAGGCTGAAGGAAGTGTGTGTGTTTGTGTGTGTATGTGTGTGTTTGTGTGTGTGTGTGTGGTAAGCTTCATAAGGGAAAGAACTCCATCTAACCAGCAGTTTTGTTTGTATGACTACTGTACTATAATATTACTGTCGAAGTAATGACACCAGCTGACGCTCTAAGCTTGGGTGAGTTTTTTTTTATCGCAGGCTGCCGTCTACCATTATCCCGCCAGAGGTCGAGTGGGAGAGAGAGTCGATTTTTCCTGTTTACCAGAGGTCGAGTGCATGAATGAGTCGACCTTCAATACTAGCCAGAGGTCAAATGAGAGAAGGCCAACCAACATAACTAGCCATATGACGAATAAGAGAGAGCCCCGCCAATACCTACCAGACAAACAGAAAATGGTGGAGATGTCGAGTGTAACCAAAGTTTGGTGATGTCTGCCACTGAAATACAACAACTGGTGAGCAGCACATGCTCCAGAAATGTTTCAAAGAGGTTAAAAGGCTTACTGCCTACAGAAGGGACAGGCAGCATGGGCATGGAAAAAAAAACAATATCATACAGTGCCTTCTGCTTCTTCCCAAATATAGTACATAATGGCCAGTGTTAATACCAGACAAAGATACAGAGGTGAAGGTGATGAGTTGGAACATCTCATCCCTCAGAAAACGATACCCTGACCTACAGTATATCACAAAGTTGTGACTGAGGACATTGATATTGTGTGTCTGCAGGAGTGTCTCACACCTAATGGTAAGCCCTCACCCAGTCTGCCCAGTTATGTATATTATGATCCTAGTTCTACTCACACATGTTTGATGTATGTTAAGAAGTCACTACTGCATGTACCTCTTGTATCCAAAAAGACTACCAACCTTCAGTACCATGGGATCACTATCCACCTGAGCAACTCCACACTCAACGTGCTAAACGCCTATGCTCCCTCAGATCAACTTCAATACACAGATCTCCCAAACTTCTTACACCTTGAATCCACTGTCCTAATTGGTGACCTGAATATTAGACACAAGAAATTAGGTGACCCTACCACTAACACCAATGGTAGGAGACTTATCTCACTTCTCAGAGCATATGAAGATGCTCAAATTATAGGTAATACTGAACCAACACACATCTATGGCGGGGCTCTAGGCAAGTGTATTGGCGTTAATCTATCATACACAACTCATAGCTTTGATGTTGTCACTGATCTTATGTCTAACCACAACCCAATCCAAGCTAATGTAGAGTACATGTATATAATGACACCCCCACTGGTGGTAAACTCAACAGATGTAGACTCACAGTCAAGCACGAACATGAAAGCCAGTTAATAGACTTCATCCATGACTGGTACAAGGCTTACAAGCCTGACAACTCCCAAAGTCACCATGATGATCTGATAGATAGGACTTACACATACTTCACCAACAATGCCTCCACCAAAAAAGGAGAAAACGTGGACGGCAACAGCAGTGCTATGATGATCCCAAATTGAAAAAAACAACAACTCAGGGCTAGAGTCAGGAGGGTGGGTAAAGGTTAAAAACAAATTAGAACACCTCAAAGGCTACAATTGTATCAAGCCTCCCTTGCTGCAGCCATGGAACGTGTAAACGAACTCAGACAAAATGCATGGGAGACATAGGTCAACAGAGCCTGGAAAGACATAACACAATCAGAGATAAAAACAGAAGACACGTCTCCCATCCAAATCCTCTGCAAAAGTCGAATGAGCTAATAACAAAGTGGGCTCATGTCTCTAGGACTCGAGGACTCCTTGATGCAAAGCCTGTAGAGAGAAGTAATCTTATTAACTTTATGCTGGGCAAACAGTACGATGAGTGTGATGTTCCATACACTGAGTGGGAGCTTGACGCCGCCCTTGCCATAGGTAGGTCTACTTCCCCTGGAGAGGACGGAGTCATCTAAAACATCGTTAGACTACTAAGGCTGTGCCTGGCAATCCATTATTGGCATTGCACAATATGAGTCATGCTGAGAGCCAACTACCCACATCATGGACCAGCAGTATTGATGTACCAATACCGAAACCAGGACAGACTGATGCTTTTCGTCCCATATCACTAACCAGCTGCCTGGGTAAAACCTTTGAGAGGATGGTTCTTGGCAGACTCTTACATAGAATCAGAGAACACGTTTCTCCTAACATAAATGGCTTCACTCATGGTAAAGGTGTACATAATTGCATCACCACAGATACACCACACTTCTTGACCTAAAAGCTGCATTTGATATTGCCAATAGGCAACTGGTATTGTACGAACTAACCAAAATGGATATAGAAGATCGGCTGTTACACTGGATAAATGGTTACCTAACCAACAGAAGGGCTGCTGCACTGATTCAGGGTTACAAAAGTGAAATTAAACAACTTGGTACCCCTCAAGGTGGAATACTTAGTCCAACTTTGTTCAATGTTCTTATGACTGCATTATTATATTCAATACCAGACAACCCCAGCAATTTCACAATCAGCTATGCTGATGATATTCTTATACATACTAAAACTCATCGTGAACTGCAAAACACCCTGAACCATGTACATGCAGCCAGTGAGAATCTCGGTCTTATTATCTCCACTGAGAAAACTAAGGTGTTCAACAAACAAGCTGGTAACCGCAAACGGGGCCCGGCCAAGTTCAAGATAGGTAACAACACTATTGACTATGTTTCTTCTTTTAAATATCTTGATGTTTCCGTCCCTTGTACCTTACCTGCCAACCCGCCAATGTACTGACAGACTGAAACCTCATAGAAGTGTAGCGGGGTACAGCCCACATTATGGTGCTAATATTAGAATTGTTAAAACAATGTACCTAGGCTATATAAGATCCCTGATAGATTACCACGCACCAGCCCTGATCCTTCGTGACGGGAAAGGTATTGAAAAGCTAGAAAATATGCAAAATAAAGCCCTCAGAATTATCCTAGGTTGTCCAATGAGCGCTTAAGTACTTAATATGAGGAAAGAGCTAGGTATACCCAGTGTCAAAGATAGAATAATTGAAATTAACCTGATGATACCCCTGAGGCTTTTGCGTGGTGATCCTGATAACATTGTTTCCTTAAAATTACTAGTATGTATGAACCATGGGTCTGGTGAATTTAAATGCATCCAAACTACAGCTACACATATGAAGATATTCGGACTAGACCGTCTGTACAAACTTGAGACACAACAGCACTTTCTACCACCCATCGATATCACAATACCGATATATCCGCCTAAAAGATTAATTATACAAAGTATTTATCTCCAACACACTGCCAAAGTGATAGCTCTTTAACATACACACCCTACAGACTGATGATAATATCACACAGACAATCAACACTGATGGATCTCTTAACACTGCCTATGGGAGGGCTGAAAGTGCTATCGTTGTGACTCAACCTAACGGTAGTACAATTGAAAAAGGAGTTAGAATTAACGACAAGGCATCCACTCTACAAACTTAATTAGTTGCCATACTCACAGCTATTAAATTAATTGAAGCCACTCTCACTGACAGTCT